>NW_017619081.1:500000-515000 GCF_001879475.1 Ipomoea nil
CACCTCGGCCACCCGGCCAAACAGGAAATGGCTAACCGCCGAACAGAAATTGTTAGTCATGATTGTAACTGACAGCCTGTTGCCCACGAATAACAAGAGCAAGGACGTGGGAAGCCTAGAGTGCACCTTTGCCTATTTTCTAAAACACAAAGTCAAGTTCAATCTACCCGCCCTCATGCTAAAACACATGGAATTTTGCAAGTCTAGCAACCGGCTTAGTCTACCCTACGGGATGATCCTAAGTTGGATCATGGAAAAGAAAGGGGTGGACCTAAGCCGCACAGAAATCAAACCCGTAAGCGGGATGATTTTCAATGCCCAGAACCTCCGCCGCAACGACATTTACCATATCGGAGAGGGACAATACATCACCCTCGAGGAGGTTTGTCTAAAGTCCACGGAAGAACGACGAGAGTTGGTTGATCAGTTGGAAATCTCCAACAAGAAACTAAGACGAGCAATGCAAGAATGTGGGGAACAAGAAGAACAAGAGGAACAGGAGGAAGATAGCGAGCCTAACCCACCTGCACCCGCACAAGATAGAGGAAATCCGGAAGGCAGAAATGAAGAATCCATCAATGAGCGCATCCTCGCGCAACTCACCCGGCAAAACCAAATCATGGATAAAGGGTTCTCGTCCCTAATCCACGCAACGCACGCATTAGATCGGAGAGTGGCAGAAATCGAGGCCATGTTGGGCACACGCGGGACAGCTAGCTCAGGAGCAGTAAACCAAGGTAGACCCAAACTTTCCAAACACCACCTCACCAAGCTCCACTCTACCCCCAACAAAACGACACGTGGAGCCACATTTCCTAATCAGGAGGCCAAAATATGTGACGTCCGGGGGCGAGAGAATGGAACCACGCACCGGCTTCAGGGACGAAGCCTCTTGTAAGGGGGGGAGGGTGTAACACCCTGTGTTACGGCCTCTAACCCAAACCAATTATTTAATTACTTACCCTTAAAAGAGAATTAAATTCCCTAAATTAATTATGAAGGGTCCACCATAGACCATGGACCCTTATCCCTAAACTAAACCCTTAGTCCTATAAGAAATAGAATTAGTAAGCCCATACAATTCAGACCCTAATTAGGACTCTAAGATATATATAAGGACATAGGAGGCACCGAAAATTCACACCACAATAGATTCCACCACACAAGAATTCCCAAGAATTCCACTATCACCAAACGTAGGAGAAATCAAGAAGAGGAGATCTTAGAGAAAGAACATTTATAGCCAAGGATTCTAGTTAAGGCTAAGAGGTAACCCATGTCTCGACAAAACCTATTTTCCTTGCTATAATCTTCTTCTTTGGCTCCTTCTCTATGCTCGTGTCTTGATAAATCTTTTATGATGATTATGATATGATCTTGATATTGATGAGATGATCTTATGTGTTGATCTTGATAATCTTGATGATTATAAGAGGATCTTGATAATTGTGTGTTGATTCTTGATAAATCTTGATGTTCTTGATTTTAAAGATAAAGTATGATTTTGTGATTTAAATATGGTTAGAGCCCTAGGTTGAATCGTGAATTTGGTATTGTGCTATTCTTGGTATATTTGGGTGGGAAGTCGCATGTTCGGGTGTTGATTATGTTTAGAAATCATGTTAGGATGTGTTCAACGTGATTCTTGATTTTGATCGGTTATTTGACTACGTGGTGTTGTCGTTTTTGTTTAAAAGTGTATAAACATGGGTTCGGGTTCAACAAAAGATCCCGAGACCCGAGTATTGAAAAAGAGTCAGTGGGCGGTAGGTGGGGGTGGGGGAACCCGCCACCTACCCGCTGCCCCTAATGGGCATCGCCGGCAGTGGGCAGCCGGCGGGTGGTCCTCCACCCGCTGGAAACTCCCAAGTGGGAAGGTAGTTTTCCCCGTTTGATGTTTCCTCGGCCCTCGTGGTGGCCCAACAGACTCCGTTTATCGTACCTGAGTCTAGTTTGATGTTTCGGGTACCATTCGTAGGATAAAAGAGTCTTATGTATTGCATGCTAGTTGAATTGGTATCCTGTTGACCTAGGCGAAAGATGTATGAACCCCATAGGATTATTCCTAGTATGTGGATGACCACGCATAAATTTATTATACGTTTTCTCTCCCCTTTCCCAATGTGCAACCGTGGGTTGCATTTGCTTGCTATGTGTTATGTGTGCATGATACCCCAATTTGGTTGCGATCAAATTGGCTATACGGGCAGTTGGATGGGTTGAGAACCGTACCAACTATTAACCATACCGGTTGCGATCGGTTAGGTATATAAATATTATATAGGGCTGCGGTCCACCGTTTGGTTGCGATCAAATGTTTTACATGAGCTGCGGTTCATAATCTGGTTGCGATCAGAAATACACTTTTGGGATGCGGTTCACCGTTTGGTTGCGATCAAACGTTATGATGAGCTGCAGTTCATCGGTTGTTTGTGATCAACCCCCTCGTGTTGCGGTACGAGGTAGGATGCTGCGGGGCCGTGTTAGCGCTATATGCGCTGACCCTCATGTATGGGCATGCGATTGGTCCTGTGGCGCCACCAAAGTGTGCTTATGTGTTGAGATAATAATTGAATAATGATGTGAATGATGTGACCTTAGGATATATGCTAGTATCTTTATATGCATGATTATAACTGTTGAATGTGCATGTCCCTACTTGTTGAGTCTATTCTCGGTTTTAAAGCTAGAGTCTCCTAAGTATATATCTTCCGGCTTCAAAATGGCTTTCCTATATATATATATATATATATATATATATATATATATATATATATATATATATATATATATATATATATATATATATACCTATATTGTATTTTAACGCGTTAGAGTGGGTTACCAGCATTATTCGCGGAACAGATATATTTGTCTTTCAGGCACAGACGATTAGCTCCGGAGCGCGCTAGAGGACCGAAGCTTAGATAGATAGTTTTCCTTTCGGCCTGCGTGCTGTGATGATGTATTGACATTGCTTTGAGGATATTTAGTTAGTATAGCCTGTGCATCTGAGTTCTCCAGCTCAGATGTGGCATAGCACCCCAAACTCTTATGTTAAGTATGCTCTGTTTCAGGATTTAATAATAGAATTACCTTCCTATTATAAGTTTTAAAAGTTTTAAATTTTATGGGTGTTACACCGACCCCTCGTGAGCATCCGTCTAAGCCTGATCCCTTCCTCAGAAGGCTTTCGTCAGAGGCACGGGATGGGGGGCTCTTGGTAGTCATATATCTAGTTATCTCTCGAGCCGAGTACCAAGCTTAGCAATCGGTCCTGGCTCGCCTACGCATCAGATACAAACCCGATCGATACCGAGCGGTTAGTGTCGGTCGTCTCGGAGCACGCGGTTTACCCCGACCCCAGGCACGTGTAGCATTGTCGCGCTTGGGGTACGTGTAGGCTTTCCTCCAATGTCGAGTGACACGTGTAGTGTTTTCCTCGGTTAAAGCACCTTTTTAGTTGTACGAAGGTCACGTGTCTAGCATGCCGGGGGCTCGGAAGAAGTGTAACACCCCGTGGTACGGCCTCTAAACCAAAATAATTACTTAATTACTTACCCTTAAAAAGGGATTTAATTCCCTTAATTAATTAAGAAGGGTCCACCATAAGCCATGGACCTTTATCCCTAAACCAAACCCTTAGTCCTATAAGAAATAGAATTAGTAAATCCATATCATTCAGACCCTAATTAGGACTCTTAGATATATATATAAGGACATAGGAGGTACCTATAACTCACACCACAATAGCTTTCACCACACAAGAATTCCCATAGGAGAAATCAAGAAGAGGAGATCTTAGAGAAAGACCCTTTATAGCCAAGGATTCAAATTAAGGCTAAGAGGTAACTCATGTCTCAACATAACCTATTTTCTTTGCTATAATCTTCTTCTTTGGCTCCGTCTCTTTGCTTGTGTATTGATAAATCTTTTATGGTGATTATGATATGATCTTGATGTTGATGAGATGATCTGATGTGTTGATCTTGATAATCTTGATGATTATAAGAGGATCTTGATAATTGTATGTTGATTCTTGATTAATCTTGGTGTTCTTGATTCTAAAGATAAAGTATGATTTTGTGATTTAAATATGATTAAAGCCCTAGGTTGAATCGTGAATTTCGTATTGTGATATTCTTGGTATATTTGGGTGGGAATTCGCATGTTCGGGTGTTGATTATATTTAGAAGTCATGTAAGGATATGTTCAATGTGATTCTTGGTTTTGATCCGTTATTTGACTACGTGGTGTCGTAGGTTGCGTTTAAAAGTGTCTAAACATGGTTTCGGGCTCCACAAAACATCCGGGGACCCAAGTATTGAAAAAGAGTCAGTGGGAGGTATGTGGGTGTAGGGGAACCCGCCACCTACCCTCTGCCCCTATTGGGCGTCGCCGGCAGCGGGTAGTCGACGGACAGGCGACTGCCCGCCGGGCACCCGTTGCCCAGCGTCTCACCGCCGGCGGGTAGCCGGCGGGTGGTCCTCCACACGCCGGCCACCCGCTGGAAAATCCCAAAGTGGGAAGGTGGTTTCCCCGTTTGATGTTCCCCAACCCTCGTGGTGTCCCAACGGACTCCGTTTATCGTGCCTGAGTCTAGTTTGGTGTTTCGAGTACCATTCGTAGGATAGAAGAGTCTTATGAATTGCATGCTAGTTGAATCGGTACCCCGTTGGCCTAGGTAAAAGATGTATGAACCCCTTAGGACTATTCCTAGTATGTGTATGACCACGCATAAGTTTATTTTACGTTTTCTCTCCCCTTTCCCAATGTGCTACTGTGGGTTGCATGTGTTTGCTATGTGTTATGTGTGCATGATACCCCAATTTGGTTGCGATCAAATTGGCTATACGAGCAGTTGGATGGGTTGAGAACCATACCAACTGTTAACCAGGCCGGTTGCGATCGGTTAGGTATATATATATTATATAGGGCTGCGGTCCACCGTTTAGTTGCAATCAAACGTTTTACTTGAGCTGCAGTTCATAATCTGGGTGCGATCAGAAATACACTTTTGGGCTGCGGTCCACTGTTTGGTTGCGATCAAACATTATGATGAGCCGTGGTTCATCGGTCAATTGCGATCGACCCCTTCGTGTTGTGATACGAGGCAGGGTGCTGCGGGGCCATGTTAGCACTATATGCGCTGACCCTCATGTATGAGCGTGCGATTGGTCCTGTGGCGCCACCAAAGTGTGCTTATGTGTTGAGATAATGATTGAATAATGATATGAATTATGGTATATGCTAGTATCTTTATATGCATAATTATAACTGCTGAATGTGCTTGTCCCTACCTGTTGAGTCTATTCTCGATTTTTAAAGCTAGAGTCTCCTAAGTATATACCTTCCGGCTTCAAAATGGTTTTCCTATATATATATATATATATATATATATATATATATATATATATATATATATATATATATATATATATATATATATATATATATATATTGTATTTTAACGCGTTGGAGTGGGTTACCAGCATTATTCGCTGAACAGATATATTTGGCTTTCAGGAACAGATGAGTAGCTCCGGAGCGCGCTAGAGGACCGAGGCTTAGATAGTTAGTTTTCCTTTCGGCCTGCGTGCCATGATGATGTATTGACATTGCTTTGAGGATATTTAGTTAGTATAGCATGTGCATATGAGTTCTCCAGCTCAGATGTGGCATAGCACCCCAAACTCTTATGTTTAGTAATGCTCTATTTCAGTATTAATAATAGTATTACCTTTATTATATAAGTTTTAAAAGTTTCGAAAATCTGGGGTGTTACAAGAAGCCTCCTTGTCTCTATAAATACCCGCATTTGTTGCGGGTAGGGGGACTTTTGGAGACTAGGGGGGAGAGAGAGTGAGCTTATCGACCCGTTATCCCTTCATCCTGACCTCCGAGAGCACGTACTCTAGCAGTAGAATACCTAATACTGTATTTACACTATCACCCAAGATCCTTTGTACCTTGAAGATATATGAGGATATGTTTCACACCATTCCAATGTCTTCTGGTTGGAGCAACACTAAACCGAGCTAACATGTTTAATGAAAATGCAATGTCAAGTCTAGTCCAATTGGCAAGATAGAGAAGTTTTCTGATGGCACTTAAATAACGTGGTGGCCCGTTCATTGACCCGTTTAGCTCGTAACTGGTGAAGTACGGAAATAATACAGTATAATGAGTATAAAGTAAAGCAATGAAAAGTATAGATAAGATATAGGAAGAGGCAAAAACATTAGACATCTCATTATGGAGAACCATGTTTATATAATACAAAAGGAATGATAGTTACAAAGCAATTATAATACAATAATGACTAATGAATAGTATTAAAACAATAATAATGTCCACTTTAAAAGGTTTTGTAACAACACTCTGTTTTTGTAGCAATCAAATTTATTTTTATTTTAAATTTGTTTGCAATGCATTAATTTATTTATGATTTATAAAAATATATTATATATTATAAATTGTTTGTAAGAAAATTATAAATAATGTATTAAATATAAGTTATGAAATGTTTGTAAGGGTGTATCCACTTTAGATTTTTAATGAGTTTGTAGACTTTTTAATATAAAAAAAAAAGTTTATAAAAGTTTATTAATATTTGTTTTATCGAATTTTATAGACTTGTACAAAGTTGATGAAAGTCTAAAAAATTCTAAGAAAGTCTAGAAGGATTCTATTAAAGTCATTTAAAATTCATCACTTTAAATTTTTTAGAAGTCTATAAAAGTCTTGATTGAATACACTTCCCTTAGAAAGAAAGTTTAGAAATGTGGGGGTTGAGGAGTGAATTAACCATTTATATTTGAGTAGAAAACGTCTACAAAAGTCTTAATAAAAAAATAAATAAATAAAAAAATAAATAAATAAAATTCAGTAAAAGTTTATTAACTTTTTGAATACCACCCGATTTTTAAAGACTTTTTAAAAGTCTTAATCAAATATCACTCGACTTTTAAAAACGTTTTAAAAATCTTAATCGAATGTTGTCCAACTTTTAAAAAACGCTCTAAAATTTTGAATTGAATACCTCCAAACTTTTTAATTTCATAAAAATATTTAAAAGTCCATGAAAGTCAGGATCGAATACACACCCTAAATTAATATTCTAACCAATTTTTTTTAATAAGGCGTCAATTAATCGGCACCTAGACGCCTGTGTATTTTTTATTTTATTTTTAATTTTTTAAAAATATATTTACAATATTTTAATTTTTTAAATACTAATAATTATAAACTATTTAATACTTTAATACAAAAATATTAAATATTAACTAAAAAAAAATTTTATATATATATATATATATATATATATATATATATATATATATATATATATATATAGAATTTGAATAATTTATGGTTATTTTGTTCAAAACGATATCATTTTGAATTAAATAAATTTAAAAAAAAAAAAAAAAAAAAAAAAGAACGATAGCTAATTGGCCGACTAGGCGGCCGAGACTGATTATGGTGATACACTAGGCGGCCAGCCGGGGCCTAGCGCTTAGGCGAAATTTTTGCAACACCGATTACAATATGTAGTATCTATTTATACAGACTTTCTCAATCTACTGAAGCACAAAGAGTCAATGAGGGCAATATTCTAACCATTTATATTTAATTTTATGTAAATCAATGTAGAATACAAATAAATAAGAAGAAGAGGAAAAACTTATATATTATGTCTTGTGTGTAAACCTCAATACAAGAACTATATTTATAGTGCCATCATATTGAAAATAAATACAAAGGAGAAAACAAAGAGACGTGGGAAAACAAAGAGATGGAAATCAAAGAGACACAAGATGATTAATATAGATGATTAATATCTTGGAAATATCTCAATACCCCCCCCCCCCCCCCCCCCCCCCTCTTCAAGTTGGAGCATGCGGATCTGAAATTTCCAACTTGCAAAGAAGAAATTCAAATTGCCTTAGCCCAAGAGCCTTTGTGAAGATAACAGCTAATTGCGAATTGGTAGGAATGTAGGAAGGGAAAATCAAACCATCTTTAATTTTATCTCGAACAAAATGACAATCCACTTCAATGTGTATTGTTCGTTCATGAAAGATCGGATTCGGTGCAATATGAAGAGCTGATTAACTGTCACAAAACAATTTTATAGTTTTGGGATGATGAACCCCCAGACTTAACAACAAGCCCTTTAACCATTTGAGTTCACAAGTAACGGCCACCATAGATCTGTATTCCGCTTATGCGGAAGAAAGAGAAACAGCATTTTGTTTCTTTATTTTTCACGAGATTGGAGAATGGCCAAGAAATACCAACCAACCAGTAAGAGATCGCCGAGTAGTAGGACATGTGGCCCAATCTGAATCACACCATTATCCCTGTAGCGTTAGATCACTGTCTGCTCGTAGGAGAATCCCTTGACCCGGGGTACCTTTCAAATAACGGACAACTCTCAAAGCTGCCTCCCAGTGCTCATCATGTGGTTCCTGCATGAATTGAGTTAACACATGAACAGAGTATGCGAGATTCGGTCGGATTACGACCAAATAGATAAGTCTTCCAACAAGACGCTGATATGCTGTAGGATTAGAGAAAATTGGGCCACTAGCTAAGCCGAGTTTGTGGTTTTGCTCAATAGGAACACTAACCGGCTTGGCCCCTAACAATCCTGCTTCAGAAATAATATCAAACGTATATTTTCTTTGACACAAAAATAGTCTAGAAGCGCTACGAGCAACCTCAATACCAAAAAAGTACTTTAGAGAGCTGAGATCTTTCATATGAAAACAATCACTGAGATAAGCCTTAAACGTCTTTAAAGCAGCAGAGTCATTCCCAGAAATAATGAGATCAACGACATAAACACGTACATTTATCTGAATTCCACCCCAAGCGAAGGTGAACAAGGAGTAGTCGGAATAGGATTGTAAGAAACCATATCCTTTCAAGGTCGTAACAAGTTTTGCAAACCAGCACCTTGGTGCCTGCTTTAGTCCATACAAGGACTTGCGCAATCGAAATACTAATTTAGGATCGAATGCCTCAAAACCTGGGGGAAGCTTCATATACACCTCTTCATCGAGATCACCGTGTAGAAAAGCATTATGCACATCCATCTGATGTAGTTCCCAATTTTTAGAGGCTGCAATGGCAAGAAGCGCACGAACAATAGTCATTTTGGCAACAGGAGCAAAAGTTTCAGTGTAATCGACGCCTTCTTCCTGATGATTACCAAGAGCCACTAATCTTGATTTAAGTCTTTCAACCGACCCATTTGAGTTATATTTGATTCGATACACCCAATGACTCCCAAGAGCCTTTTTCCTAGGTGGGAGATGCTCAAGAGTCCAAGTTTGATTGTTTTCCAAGGCTCGAAATTCATTTTTCATAGATTATTTCCAACCACTGTGTGTCATTGCCTCCTTAAAAGATTTTGGTTCCTTTTTAGAAAGAATAGCTTCCAGAAAAGTTCTGTATGGCAAAGAAAAATTGTCACAATTTATGTAATGTGCTAAAGGATAGGGAGTACCTGAGGGTGACTGTGGAGACGGTGTGACGGAGGATGGACTTTTAGCAACAGTAGAATTAATAACATAGTCGCGCAACCACACTGAAGGAACTTTATTTCTCATACCCCGACCCATCTCAACATTCTGATCCTGGTTATTTGGAACAAGATTACTAGTGTGTTGTTTAGGTTGTAAGCTGAACTCGTGTATGGAGTTTGACTCTGGTTGAGAGGTTAGCTCGGGTGTGGAGCTTGGCTCAGGTTGAGGGTTTGGCTAGTTTGTGGAGCTGGGTTCGGCTTCTTCAATAATTATAGAAAAATCTTCGTGGACAAATTCTCCATGAGGATTGGTAGTCGTATCTGTGAGGGGAAACGGAAAAGCATCCTCAAAAAATTTCACACCACGGGAAACAAAAAAGTATTTGGTGTCAAGATCAAACAGCTTCCAACCTTTTTTCCCAAATGGATATCCCACAAAGATGCACTTTCGACTCTTGCTAGCAAATTTATCACCTTTTGCATTTTGATTGTGAGCAAAGCAGAGACACCCAAAAACATGAATTGTGTTGTAAGATGGAGGACTACCAAAAAGAATTTCATAGGGAGTTTTGTTATCAAGCAACGGTGTTGGTGTTCGATTTATCATATATGTGGCCGCAAGAACACATTCTCCCCAAAAATAAATTGGCAAATTAGCTTGGAATCTCAAAGCTCTCGCTACATTGAGAATATGTTTATGTTTCTGCTCAACCCTACCATTTTGTTGAGGAGTTCCCACACAGGAAGATTGAAATAGAATTCCAGTATAAGAAAAAAAAATCACGCGAGCAATTGAATTCAGTACCGTTGTCACTCTGAACGACTTTGATTGATTCAGAGAATTGTCTATCAATCATAGCCACAAAGCACAAAAACATTTTGAGAACCTCAGTTTTATCCATCAACAAATAAATCCAAACTGCTCGCGAATAATCATCGATTATAGTCAAGAAATAACGTGCACCACAAGAGGATTGATGTTTGTAAGGACGCCACAAATCACAATGTATTTTCTCAAATATTCGAGATGCTCTGTTATTACTCAAAGGAAACTTATCTCTAGGTTTCTTAGCTCGAAAGCAAACCTCACAAGCTTTATTAAAACTTCTCACAGCAGTGCCAACAGACGGAAGTAATTTTACCACTTTTCAGATGGATGACCCAATCGTTGATGTCAAAGATTGATTGAAGTTGTCACCCCATTTACTATAAGATGTTGCACTGAATCGATTCCCTTGAAGTAGTAAAGTCCATCCCATCTAACACCCGTTCCAATCAGTTCCCCCGATTGGTCCTGTATAGCACACATATAACAGTTAAAGTGGACATTGCTCTACATATCATCATTTAACTGAGAAACAGAAATAAGGTTGCAACTTAAAGACGGAACATAAAGAACATGATTAAGAACAATTTTGTCCGTTAATCGAACCGAGCCCTCTCGAGTTGCAACCACTGTTTTTCCGTTGGGTAAACCAACAGGGCAATGCAATATATCTTTTGCATCAGTCATTCGAGTGGAATCACCAGTAACGTGACGAGAAGCCCATGTGTCAATTATCCACAACTGTGGATCAAATTTACGATTCAATTGATCATCAAAAATTATTGTACCACTAATCAATCCTGTTAATGCATGCGGCTGCTCGTTGTCGGCCATTGATGATTTTATGCGCAGTTATATACCTTAGCGATCGATACCATGTAGAATACAAATAAATAAGAAGAAGAGGAAAAATTGATATATTATGTCTTGTGTGTAAACTTCAATACAAGCACTCTATTTATAGTGCTATCAAGATATTGAAAATAAATACAAAGGAGAAAACAAAGAGACATGAAAAAACAAAGAGATGAAAATCAAAAAGACACAAGATAATTAATATAGATGATTAATATCTTGAAAATATCTCTAACAGTCAAGCTTTCAAGCTTTCGATATATCTTCATTATGAAAATTATTTACAATAATGATGTCGGTAGATTGGCCAATTAAACTTCAGTAGCCATTGCATAATTGCATTCACTACACTATTGATTGGGCACGTGAGCCTCATATTTAAAGATTCCAAGCGTTTGATAAGAGCATACATCTCTAAAAGAAAAAGGTACAAACATGCCAATATATAACACATGATACTAAGGAAGGCCACGTATGACGAGAGAATATATAATCATTATTGTATCCGAGAATAAGCATCATTCTTTAATTTTCATTTCTTAACGGTTTATTATTATATTCGAATTGTTTTATATTCAATTATTACATAAACTTTTTGTTAATTTATAATTGTATCAATCAATTCATGAATAGTCATTTTTTCTTTGGCGTACACGGGATAAATTTCGTAATTCTAATCGATAAATGACAAACTAAAAGAATCAATAAGTTGCACCTATTGAGATCCGAATTAAAATCATGTAGTTACAAAGTCAACTGCCCGACCAACTTGGCAAGAGTTTCCCATCAATTTTACGGTATTTTAGTAAGGCCAAATACCATTTTTTTTTCTTTTGCGAATATAAACCAAAAAAGCACTAGATAATTAAATTAAATAGTGTAAAATAAATAGTGTAATTATTTTGGTGACGCATTGGCTTGGCTTTAGCTTTAATTCAAAAGTTGGTTTGAGTTTGACCACATGATTGAAGGTATTAAGAAACTCATCAATTGTGATTGTCATTTGATAATAAAAAATAAAAATAAAAATTGATAGTTTGAAATGGTTGGTAAACAAATTCTTAATGCAACATCAAAAGTTCAACTTTTGAAAACTTTTAGAATAAGAGTCAAATTTTGTGAATATGATTCAAGGTAAATTTGAATTAGTCTCATAGTAGGAACACATCACAATCAATCCCTTGAAGAGCATCTTATAGCCTTAGACACTATGATGATGTGGTTGTAATTGTTTGGTCTAATTATTGACAAATTTTCATGTGAAACTGTCTCACGTTCTCATGCGTGTAAAAGGACGACTAAAGGTCGGGTCATGATAATTTGGGTCTTATGGTATATACGTATAGTAATATTATTTCCTACAAATTGTCTATTACTTTTTTTTTTTTGAAGGCTACAAATTGTCTATTACAGTTTTGCTATAAAGTATTATAAATTTATGTTCGAGTTTTTTTCACTTTTGGTCCCTTGACTTTACTTGTGCTGACAAATGTGATTCATGACTTTTATTTTAGACAAAATTAGTGCCTAACTTCAATTTCTTTTCCACATTTGGTCCCATCCGACCAAGAATCCGGCCAACCCACCGGAAATTTACACATCTCTTGTTTTTCTAAGGGTAAATTAGTCTTTTCTTGCCATGTAAAATAATAAAAACTAAGAGATATTGAATTGCTTCATTGTTGTCTTTGCTCGGCGGCGGCCTCTGAGCTTTGAACTTTTTACAGAACGTCGTGTGGCTGTTCAGAGCCTCTTCACTGCCAATATGCCGCTCCCACCTCTCGCACAATCCGCATATCCACTGCCCTTGGTTCCGCTCTCGGACCTTCGCTACGTACGCCTCCGTGCACTCTTCCGTCAGTCCGCAGCACTCGCATTTCGCGAACAACATCACTTCGTTCATCTTAGCCGCCGTCGCTGTCGCCGCCGCTCCGTTTCCCTGCGCTGCCGCCTCCTTCCTCATCATCATCGTCTTCGCAGCCATTCTCGGTGAATTCCAAATCCAAACTGCTCTTTCGACATTTACGCACTGCATAACAGCACAGAGTATTCAAAAATCAAACACAAAATCAGAATCCTCTGATAAATTCCACGAATCAAATATATATCCCGTAAACCTACACTATAAACTTCTCAAATCTACATGCAAGTTTACACTATATCTGCAAAATTACATTATACATACATTTAGCAGATAATCTGGAGATAATTTGTAGCAACGATCCTCGTTTTCTGTTTGAAAATTATCTTTTTTTCTCCCACTCGCCTTCTTCTTCAACAATCTCGCCGTCGATGATCAGGAGCTTGAAGATCATATACATTTCAGAGAGCCCTGTATGGCTTCTCGCGATGACTCTACTCCACCGAACAAAGCTTTTTTCTATCACCGCCGTCGAGCAGACGCATATATCAGTTAGCAGAGAAGCTTCGGGAAGAAACTGGCAGTGACATTGATTTATAGGATGAGGATGGAGGTATAAATAAATAAATAATAGGAAGCAACTTTAATTTGATGAGAATGAAGCAATTAAATATTTCTTAGTTTTTACTACGTATTATTTTACAAGGGCAAGAAAAGACTATTTTAACCTTAGAAAACAAGGGATGTTTAAATTTTTGGTGGGTTGGCCGGATTCTTGGTCAGATGGACCAAATGTGGAAAAAAATTGAAGTTAAGCATTAATCCTGTCTGAAATAAAAGTCATGAATCCCATTTGTCAGCACAAGTAAAGTCAAGGGACCAAAAGTGGAAAAAACTCTTTATGTTATAAAGTATTATATATAAGGCTTAAAAGTATTGATTATCTATGCAATTCTTGTATGCAGTGATACTTTTTCTTTTTTTTTTTGTAAATTGTCTATTATGATTTTTTGAGTAAATGCCAGCTAAGGTCCTCTGAGTTTGGTGATTTCACCACCTTTAGTTCTAAACTTTCAAATCGACACTCTATGATCCTCCGAGTTCTGAATTCGACCTGTCGTAGTCCTTTAGTTAAGATATTTCGTATGAGCCGTGAAAAGTAAGGACAAAACAGTCTTTTTATTGCAATCCCAGCCAAAACAATTCATTTTCCTTATAAATTAGCCCTAGTTTTTTTTTTTTCAATTGCAATTGATTTCGTTCAATTCCAATTTTTTCCCCTCATAAATTAGCCCTCAGAAATTCATTCAATTGTAATTTTTCGGTGGATTAGGGTTAATTTATGAGGAAAATGAATTGTTTTGGCTGGGGTTGCAATAAAAAGACTGTTTTACCCTTAATTTTCATGACTCATATGGAATATCTTAACGGAAGGACTACAACAAGTCGAATTTGAAACTCGAAGGATCACAGAGAGTCGATTTGAAAGTTTAAGATTAAAGGTGACGAAACCACCTAACTCGAAGGACCTTGGCTGGCATTTACTCATGATTTTTCTATAAAGTACTACATTTATACTATAAAATCTACTATACTAATAAGAGCCCAAGAGAGTTAGGCCTATAATAGGTAGAAAAAATGACGGTCAAATTTTGTAATCAGATGAATGGCTCAGATTGATCAGATTTTAATTTTTCCTTAAGATTTCCTAATTTATCCTTAATGAATATGATTATCCGTTAACTTTTCCATTAAATATTATCTTTTTCATTAATTTCTGTTAGTTCACCATTAACTTACTCATTGATTTCAATAAGAAAGGTCTTAGGTTTGAACCTCATCCCAATCAAAATTGGCGTAATTAGTACTCTATTTTACCCTTATTCAATTAAAAATAATAATTTAGTAGCTACTACAAAAAAT
>NW_017619081.1:517500-677500 GCF_001879475.1 Ipomoea nil
GTAGTAGCAGTAGTAGTAGCAGTAGTAGTAATAGTAGCAGTAGCAGTAGTAGTAGTAGCAGTAGCAGCAGTAGTAGCAGTAGCAGTAGCAGTAGCAGTAGCTGTAGCAGTAGTAGTAGTAGGACTATAAAGTACTACATTTATAATATAAAGTATTATATTGAATGAATTGTATTGAATAAACTATTATAACAATTGTATAGACTCGAGGAATATATATAAGCGGAATCATAAGAAGACTAGGACTAGGAGTCATAATGTGACTCAAATACAAAGAGTCCTAATAGTATTATATATAAAGCCTAAAGTATTGATGATATTTGTAATTATTTTTTGAATACTGCAATTATGTTATTTATTACTTCATTTCTTGCAAATTGTCTATTACAAATTTGTTGTAAAGTATTACATTTATAGTCTAAAAATATAATAAGTGTGTATGATAGTTATACCCCTGATTTATGCCCATTTTTCTGTTAAGTTTTTTGTACATTATGCTATAAAGGTTGTACAATAAAATATTTTGGACAAACATACCCCTACCGTTATAACTTCCGTTATCTTTTCCACTATTGTTACCATGCACATGCATCCACCATATATTTTCTTATCTTCTTCATTAATAATAATATATACACATTAAATATTTGAGTTATATGTTAATTATTACATAAATATAAATATCAAATTTATAAAAATGATTTACATTATTATTATTATTATTTAAAATAATTTAAATATCTAAAATCTAAATAAATTTAAAATTTTAATATAATGTATTAATATTGGGCACCTATTTTTTGTGCATCGCGCATAAAAAATACTAGTATTATATATAAGACTTAAAGTAATATATATATATATATATATATATATATATATATATATATATATATATATATATATATATATATATATATATATATATATATATATATATATATATATATATATATATATATATAGCTCTGTTGATCCAACCTATCTCATAAATTGAGACTCATGATACGATCTCACGTACAAGAGATGAAGTCCTAATCTACTATATCTACTATACTAATAAGAGCCCAAGAGAGTTAGGCCTATAATGGGTAGAAAAAATTGCGGTCAAATTTTTTAATCAAATGAATGGCTCAGATTGATCAGATTTTAATTTTTCCTTAAAATTTACTAATTTATCCTTAATGAATATGATTATCCGTTAACTTTTCCGTTAAATATTATCTTTTCCGTTAATTTCTGTTAGTTCACCGTTAACTTATTGATTTCAATAAGAAAGGTCTTAGGTTCAAACCTCATTCCAATCAAAGTTGGCATAATTAGTACTCTATTTTACTCTTATTAAATTAAATAATAATTTAGTAGCTACAACAAAAAATAATACATATGTATTTATTTATTTTAGAATTATGTGTCTACAATGTCTTTGTTCAAACAAATTTATTCATTATCAATAAATTAAATAAGAGAAATAATTTCATTAGTTATATTGTTTTTATTTTTCTCCAATATAAAATTCTTTACATTCAAATTTATCAATTGATTATATTCACTACATTGTCTCTACAATGTCTTTATTAAAAAAAAAATATTCATTATCAATAAATTAATTAAGAGGGGTAATTTTATTAGTTATATTGTCTTTATTTTTCTCCAATGTAAAAATTATTTACATTCAAATTCATCAATTCATTATATTCATTACATTGTCTATTATGTTTTTTGTGTACTATTTTTTTAATTAAATATCAAAGTTATAATACAAAATAATGCTATATATTTATTTACCAAGTATTTTATTAATACCAAGAAAAGATAAAATAAATAAAATAAATAAAGTCAATCATATTAACTATTTGAGAGATTTGTTGACAAATAGAGTATTCAAATCACACAACAAATTGAAGTGAGAACTATCTCACAATGTTCTTGTTTGACAATTAGCAGTTAGCGGTTAGCGTTAACGAATTATATTAGCGGATTTGACCAGCGAATTATATCAACGGTTGATAAAAAAATATTTGAAAAAATTAGCTATTTAGATTAACATGTAAAATGACCTAAGGGTATACATAATAATAATAATAATAATAATAATAATAATAATAATAATAATAATAATAATAATAATAATAATAATAATAATAATAATAATAATAATAATAATTGTTTTTAAAAAATAAAAAAATAAAAAAATATAATTAAACCAAACATATTAACTACTTGGGGATTTATTGACAAAAAGAGTATTCAAATCACACAACAAATTGAAGTGGAAAACTACTTCGCAATGTCCTTGTTTGGCAATCAGCAGTTAGCTCTTTAATATTAGTATATATTTAATATTTTTAATTTTTATTTGCTCTCTCTTATGTCCCGTATTTGATTTCAATCATACCTATACAATTATTTTATTGACAATTATTATCAATCTTGACTATATTATCTTGCATTTGCAAACTTAGTATTACCTATTTTAATACGCAAATTCAACATTAAATTATATATGCGTGAACAATTCCAATATAATCGTGCATTGATATATTTTAAATTACTTATTTTAAAAAAAAAACATTGGGCATTATTCCAATCGCGCAATGCGCCTGAAAAACTAGTTATTATTGGAATAAGGGCCAACTGCACACGATAGTGCAATTATGACACTTGAACCTAAAAAATTTACAATTGAGTCTTTAAACTAATCAATTTTTTACAATTTCTTCAATTTGTAGGTTTCTAAATTCTAACATGTCAATCCAAATTTAAAATATTTTTCAAAAATAATAATTATTTTTTTAAAATAAAAAAGGACTTCGTCTCCCGCAGGAGACAGAAGAACTTCGGCGAGAGACGAAGAGTTTGGTAAATTGTAATGGAGACGAAGAGTTTGGTGAATTGTGACGGAGAGAAAGATTTTGTTTGTAATTGTGATTCAAACAGGCCATAGCTGCTGTGGAACAACAAATCCCAGTTTCATAATCTTGGTTTCCACTGGAGAAACACAAAAACATTCAATCCTTACCCAAGATGTCAAAAAAAAAAAAAAAAAAAAAAAAAAAAAAAAAAAAAAAAAAACCTCTGACTTCTTATAGTTTGAGATGCACAGTCCCTGAAATTCAATTCACCAAACCACACTATTCAACAAAATAATTATTAAAAAAAAAAAAAAAAAAAAAACAGGACTTCATCTCTACGCCGGAGACAAAGAAACTTTTCATATCTTTGTCTCCGGGGGAGACGAAGTCCAATTTTTTTTATTTTTAAATTAGATGTAGGGATTTATTTATGCGAGTGGCCGATGGGCGATGGGAAGACGATGGGCGTGTCTCTAATTGTATATTTTAGATACTGCTTCAAAAATTCAAGATGTTTAAAAAAAAAAATTTAATAATTATATTTTAAAAAAATATTTTAAATTTAGAATGACCTCTTAAAAATTTGCAAATTTTAAGAACTCAATTATAAATTTTTTAGATTTAGTGACCTAATTGTATTATCATGTGCGATTCGAATGCCTATTTAACCATTATTCCCTAATTATTTGATGTATAATTTTTCTTAAACAGAAAAGTAAAATTAAAAATTAAAAAATATAGCAAGACTTAGTCAATCTAGGTAGCCTAATAGTTCAAGCGTTAGAGAGGAAGAGGAGGAGACAATGGGTGGTCACCCGATTTTTTTTCCAAAAGCACTAACTTTTTAATTGGTTGGCTAATTTTTTAAAAAGTTTTTTTTTTTTTTTTTTTAAAAAAAAACACCTTTTGACATTATATTAAATAAAAGAATTGTCTTTTAAATTTTTTTTTTAAAGTGTAATCCCTAAATTTCCATACAAGTTGTCCATTCGATTCTAAATGGTAGTGTCATTCACAAATAAGATTTCATGAAATTTTTTTGGGTGGTAATTTCACATTTCTCTCGAGCTTTTGCCAAAAGTCATAATACACCATTACCATCATATGCACAGTAACAAGATCTTCTTGGAGTTCTACACCATCATGGTAATATTATCAATTTTATTTTTGTCATGCGAATGACCAAATTGGCAACTTGTATAATAATTGAAGGATTACATTTAAACAAATTGTAAAACATGTCTTACATTTTAACATGGTAAATAATTGAGGAATTACAATCACACTTTTCACCTTAAAAAAAATAAATTTATTCATTATTTCTTTTTTAAATCCCATCTCTGCCAAGGACTTTGTGATCTAGTGGCACGAAATGGCTCTCCCAAACGGGAGGTCATGAGTTTGAGCCCCAGTGGGGTGAACTTTAGTAAATTGAGAAAATAGCTATGAACGGATACTACATTGTAATAGAGTCAATAGTGCTAAAAAAAATCCCATCTCTCAAATGAAGTTAAAAATATATAAACCCAACATAAAAAGAGTTTTAATCAATTGAGTATAGATCTTGAGATGAGGTTAATGAATTTTAAAATGACTAGTGTTCAATCCCACTTAGGCTCTGTTTGGCAAACCTAGCTGAAAAGCTATAAGCTAGGAGCTGAAAGCTGAAAAGCTATAAGCTCGGAACTGAAAATTGAAGAGTTGTTACTCTGTTTGGCAAACATAGCTGAAAAGCTATAACCTAGGAGCTGAAAACTGAAAAGCTATAAGCTCGGAGTTGAAAACTGAAGAGCTGTTAAGCTAGCTGTTATGATTGAAAGTGTTTGGTAAAATTAGCTTTTTGACAAGTTGATAAATGTAAAAAGACTAAAAAGGACATCTTCATAAAATTTAAATTAGTTTGTTTACATATTAAAATTTAACATTTTGTCTTTAAAAAAAATTAACGTTTTGAAGTAAAACTATTAGCATAATCATGATCTAGTATCTCATAATGAAGTAACTACATTGTTGCAAATCTCATAATAATAATAATAATAATAATAATAATAATAATAATAATAATAATAATAATAATAATAATAATAATAATAATAATAATAATAATAATAATAATAATAATATTAATATTAATAATAATAATAATAATAATAATAATAGTAATAATAATAATAATAATAATCATAATAATAATAATAATAATAATAATAATAATAATAATAATAATAATAATATTTGCGGTGAAAGTTGCGGATAAATTAAAGGAGAAGAGAAAAAGGTTTTAATTGAGAAGGGTATATTATGTCATTTCTTTAAAATAATAAGGATAAAGATGGAAAAAAAGTTAGGAAGCTAAGAGCTTATTTTCAAACGCTACCTAAAGTAGCGTTCCAAAAATAAGCTCTTATTTTAAGCTAGGAGTTTATTTTAGGAACATTACCAAACATAGCTTATAGCTTATTAGTAGCTTAAAATAAGCTTATTAGGTAGCGTTTCAAAATAAGCTCCTAGCTTCCTAACTTTTTTTTTCCGTCTTTATCCTTACTATTTTAAAGAAATAACATAGTTTACCATTCCCAATTAAAACTATTTTCTCTTCTTATTTATCCGCAACTTTCACCGCAAATATTGTTATTGTTATTATTATTATTATTTGCAACAATATTGCTACTTCATTATGAGATGCTAGATCATGATTATGCTAATAGATTTATTTCAAAATGTTAAATTTTTTTTAAAAGACAAAATGTTAAATTTTAATATGTAATCAAATGAATTTAAATTTTATGAAGATGCCCTTTTTAGTCCTTTTACATTTATTGGCTTATTAAAAAGCTAATTTTACCAAACATTTTCAATCATAACAGCTAGCTTAACAGCTCTTCAGTTTTCAGCTCCGAGCTTATAGCTTTTCAGCTTTCAGCTCCTTTTCATCTTTCAGCTCCTAGCTTATAACTTTTCAGCTAGGTTTGCCAAATAGAGCCTGAAAGTGTTTGGTAAAATTAGCTTTTTGATAAGCTGATAAATGTAAAAAGACTAAAAATGACATCTTCATAAAATTTAAATTAGTTTGTTTATATATTAAAATTTAACATTTTATCTTTAAAAAAATTAACATTTTGAAATAAAACTATTAGCATGATCACGATCTAGCATCTCGAAGTAGCAATATTGTTGCAAATAATAATAATAATAATAATAATAATAATAATAATAATAATAATAATAATAATAATAATAATAATAATAATAATAATAATAATTGCGGTGAAAGTTGCGGATAAAGGAGAAGAGAAAAGAGTTTTAATTGGGAAGGGTAATTATGTCATTTCTTTAAAATAATAAGGATAAAGATGGAAAAAAAGTTAGGAAGCTAGAAGCTTATTTTGGGAACATTACCAAACAGAGCTTATTAGTAATTTAAAATAAACTATAAGCTCCTAAATAAACTCTGCCAAACAGAGCCTTCATCTTTTATCAACTTCAAATTGAACCCAATTTTGGAATTTTCACTTTATTGTTCTACTTTTTTAAATATTTTAGTTTTACTTTATAATGTTCAATATTTGGTAAAAATTGTAAGAAATTAGATTTTTTTTTTAAATAAAAGAAAGACCTTTTTTTTTTAAAGTTGAACATTATAACACTTCAACCTATTGCGTAAACTAAGGGAAATGTATGTATACAAGTTTTAAACTAAAGAGCATATGTTATGCATTACTATGAGCAAACTTTAAAACTCTACAAATGAAACAAATAATCTCATCAATTCAAACCGAGACAAAACGTAATTTTCAACTACAAATAGAATATGAGTTAATTCCACCAAATTTGTTTTTTGTGGCAATTTCAAATTTAGTCCCAGATTATCGTTTTTATCATTTTATATCCCAGACTATCATTTTTTGGACATTTTTAGTCATTCTCATATTTTTTTCTATTTTTAGTAAGGACATTTTTATCTCTTCATATTTTTCTTTTGATATTTTTATGGTTTCAACCAGTTTAATTGGTTTAAGACTTTACTAAAAATTGGTTGAAAAATATAGTTACTGAAAATCAGAGTTTAACTAAAGTTCTAAACCAATTAAACTGGTTGAAACCGAAAAAATAAAAAAAAAATATGAAGAGACAAAAATTCCCTTACTAAAAATAGAAAAAAATCATAAAAATGATTAAAAGTGTCCTAAAAATGATAGTCTGTGAGGTAAAATGACAAAAATAATAATTTGAGACTAAATTTAAAATTGCCACCAAAGATAAGGACCTCCGGTAGAATTAACTCAACAGAATATCTTTTAAAGTAGATCATATCACTAAACTAAGAAATGATCGTAGCTATGAGTAATAAAATGTTTCACACTCTCATAATTACCACTCCCTAACCGCCACTCCTAGATTTAAAAAGAAAGACTGTTTACTTTTTAGATTACTAGTGAATTGACTGACCTCTCCTAAGTTAATAAGGAATCATGGAGTGGTTAATAGGGAATGGTAATTGTCATGGTGCATATGATTAAAATATTTAAAACATAAAAGAGTTAATTTTGCTTTCAATCATTATACCGTAGACCATAATGCACATTTCAGGTTTAATTTTAGTATACTAAATGTTCAATGTAAGCTATAATTCACAATATAATTTGCCTCACTTTGGTCCATTGATTGCTCCTTTTTTTTTTTTTTTCCATCATATTGATCAAATTGGATTTCAAATTATTGAAAATACGTTATTTGCAATTTTTTTTATTTACAAGAAAGTTCGCAATTGCTATATGATGGCGCGCTATGAATGAAGTTTGCCTTGTGATCCTAGCTAGCAAATGACTACAGAGAGGTAACCCAACTTAGATTGCATGCCTTGTAACTTTAGCCATCAAATGATCACAAGAAAGTAAATCAATATAGGTTGTTGACTTGTTGTAGTTGACAGGCTCAACTAAGAATATCAATAGACATCTCCCACGAGGATTAAAATTTGAAACTTTATAGTTAGCAAGTCAATTGTCTCATCAACATAATTAGGGATATGATTGCCACCTAATTTTAAATCTTACACTATTCAATCATTTGTGATAAGAGTTAATACCATCTGAGGTCCTCCGAGTATAGTGGTTTTGTCACGTTTAGTCCTAAACTTTCAAATTGACCATATGTGGTCCTTCGACTTTCAAATTTAACCAATCCTGGTCAAGTTAACCCCCCATGGTCCATCAATTATTAAATTTTAACCAACCATGGTCCTTTCAAGATGACCGCGGTTGGTTAAATTTCGAAAGTTGAAGGACCATGGGGGGTTAACTTGGACCACGAATGGTTAAATTTAAAAGTCGAATGACCACAGATGGTCAATTTGAAAGTTTAGGACTAAACGTGACAAGACCACTATACTCGGAGGACTTCATGTGGCATTACATATCTTTTAATAAATAAAAAATTAAGTCTAATTAATTTAAACTCGATAATTATAAATAAAAAAATGTAATAATGAATAACTATAATTGAAACTAACACATCGTAAAATAAATTATTTATTTTGCCAAGGAGCTTATGGTCTAGTGGCACCAAGTTGCTCTCTCATATGGGAGGTTGTGGGTTTGAGCCTTAATGGAAGCGGTATTGACTTTTTGTGCTTTAGTAGGTTGAGAAAGTAGTTATGAACTAGAGTTCATTCAAATTACATTGTTTGATAGGCATGAATATAATGATTAGAAATTGAGAAGGGAAGGAGTGATAAAAACTAAAATGCCATTGTATAATATAATAATACGGAGTATAATAATAAAGGTAAAATAGTAATTCATTATGAAATTGCAATTCCCTCCAATCAAATTATGAAATTGCAATGGAATTTGGTAGGAATAGAATTACAATTTCATCCTACTAAATTTCACATTTGGGTAGGGGTTTCTATAAGCTTATTTGTTGAGCTTTAGGTCATCTACCATGGACTTACCTCGTGTGGGGTCAAGGCTATAGGGACTTGGTGCTTGAGAGAGACCCTTTGATCGATATGGAGAAAATTATAAGAGCTGAAGTGTAATACACCGCATTTGTATATTATTATTACTATTCGTAAGTTATTACACAATGAGTGTAGAGTTGTAAGTGTTACATCAAGTATATTCATAGAGATACTAATTCATATGCAAACTGGTTTGTGACAAATGTAAATGGTGTCTAGTTTAACTTGCAAAACCTCACCAATTCCCTAAATGAAGTGCAATACATCCTTAATGTGAACAACACTAGTCTTATATGACCATGTTTAGCGTAATTTGTATCCGTTTCTTTTCCCAAATATTAAGTGATGGATATCCGACTTGGGGTACCAAGTTGGCGTTGTTTCAGAAGTTGGTCGACCCAACAGCCATATACAAAGCGAGAATCCTTATTGGCGCCAACAGATAGGCAATTTATATCGTGGACTTTGGTCCAATACACAGAATTTGACTTCATTAAATACATAATTCATGTTTATAATGCACAAAATTCATGTTCATAATGCACATAAATACGATATAATGAATATGAATTCTGTGTATTATGAACATGATTTATGTGCATTATGAACATGAATTCTGTGCATTATATTAAGTGTTAATATGTCCTCAACTATATTATACACAGAATTAATGTTCATAATGTCCAAAATTCATGTTCATAATACATAAAATTCATGTTTATTGTATCGTGTTTATGTGTATGTGTATTATGAACATGAATTCTGTGTATTGGACCCGAGTCCACGATATAACGATTGCAAGAGATATTAGAAAATCTGTTAACATATTCCCCCAATCGTTATGCGTTGGACCCGTGTCCAGCATGCTTGCTGGACACGGGTAACAGTGCCGTTAGGCACTGTTATCTCTTTTTTTTTTTTTTTTTTTTTTTTTTTTTTTTTTAAATTTCAGACCGCTTCATTGTAATAGTATATGTTCATAATTTTATTACTATATGTTAATAACTATACATTCACAACTCCATAACTGTACGTTCATAACTCTATAACTGTACATTCATAACTCCATAACTGTACATTCATAACTCCATAACTGTATATTCATAACTCCTTAATTGTACATTCATAATTTTCGAAGCTCTATGTTCACAATTTTAGAGCTCTATGTTCATAATTTTATCACTATATGTTCATAATTGTAAGTTCATAATGTTAGAGCTCTTTGTTCATAATTCGATCAATAACTGTACATTCATAATTCCATACTGTAGATTCATAATCTCATAACTGTAGATTCATAACTCCATAACTGTAGATTCATAACTCTATAACTGTACATTCATAACTCCATAACTGTACATTCATAATCTTCGAAGCTCTATATTCACAATTTTAAAGCTCCATGGTCATAATTTTATCACTATATATGTTCATAATTGTAAGTTCATAATGTTAGAGCTCTGTGTTCATAATTTCATAATTGTATAACTGTATATTCATAACGGCATAACTGTACATTCATAACGGCATAACTGTACATTCATAATCAAAAAAAAAAAATAACGCCGTTAACGGCAAAACGCGCGCGATTTTTTTTTTTTAACTAAATGACGCTGCCCGTGTCCACAATTCAATGTGGACACGGGTCCAGGGCATAATTTGCCATATTCCCCCGCCCCCCATTTTCCAAAGGGAATCTCATGCTTAGGAAAGAAGTCCAAAACTCAAATTAAGAAGGTTGTGTAAATTAAATTTGTAAATATTTTCTTTCCTTTCTTTGGGCTAGCCGCCTTTATAAGTATTACCGGGAACACATTGTAAGGAGTTCGACTTTGGCTCCCTATTAATAAAGACTATTATTGCACTTTCTCTTGCATTGTTACGATAATATTGACCTGCTAACCGACTACCTAATAGTCGTAAAACCAACATCACTAAAACAAATTTCATAAAAATAAAATATACTCAGCAACTTATAAATGTAATATTAGAATTTTTCACATTTTTTGGTCACACAAGTATTGTGACACTAACAGGATTGCTCAACGACTTTCGAACCTTGCAAAATTGGTCCACGACTATCATTTTTTTTAGCACAAATGGTCCGGCTAAATCTCCGTCCACGGCTCAACCTTGCTATAAAGGAGATTTTTTTTTTCAATTACAAATGGACGAAAGTTGAGTCAAAAGGACCATTTGTGCTATAAAAAAAAAAATACTCGTGGATCAAATTTGCAAGGTTCAAAAGTCGTTGAGCAATCTGTTAGTGCCACAATACCCTGAGACCAAAAGTGCAAAAAACTTCGTAATATTATAGCTCAAAGTTTTTTGCACTTTTGGTCCCACGACTATAGTGGCACTATCAAGATTGATCCGCGACTTTCAAACCTTGCAATTTCAGTCCACGACTATTGTTTTTGTTGCAAAAATGGTCCTTCTGGTCAATTTTCTGTCAAAATCTCGCCGGAGAAAAAAAATTCCCCATTTCAAGCAGGGATAAAATAGACATTTACATTGACCTTGCAATCTCGGACCGCTATTGGCCTCTTATATTCTACTAAAGTGCGAAAAAATCAAACAAAAAAAAAACCAATTGTCATAGACCGAAAATTGGGTTTGAAAATGGCAATCGATATAGCCATTATGTTTTCCTTCAAAATAAAAAAGATGAAGATCGACAACGGATGACGTGTTGAAGATGACAATCAATGTGTTCCTCTTGTTCGGAGATGGGTTGATGAGATGAGAGCAGATTAGTGTTCGTCTCTGGCAATTGAGGTTTTTGTTTTTATATTTGATTTTTCGCACTTTAGTCAGAATAAGAGGTCAACAGCGGTCTGAGATTGCAATGTCTATTTTACCCCTGTTTGAAATTAGGAATTTTTTCTCCGGTGAAATTTTGACGAAAAATTGACTGGAAGAACCATTTTTACAACAAAAACAATAATCGTGAACTGAAATTGCAAGATTAAAAATTGTAGATCAATCCTAATAGTGCAATTATAATCATGGGACCAAAAGTGCAAAAAACTTTGCTCACATACAATTCTCAATCTATCTGTAATTCAATATTTGTCCCCAAAAAAAGTAGTGTGAATACAAAATAATAAAAAGGGGCATAAAGCCATAAGGAAAAGACAACATTAAGCATTGATACTGTGAACAGTGGTCCCTGACAAGTTGAAGGAACCAACCCGCCCACGTATCTCTCGCAGCCACGCAGTGAAACCCTAATTGAGAGCCCTTTGATGACTGATAATTGTACTTTCATTAACCGACGCCAACCCAAAACCCGAACCCTCTTTTTTCCCAATTCTTTATTTGGGGCTTTTTAGATTCTCCTACGCGCTGTAGCGGTGCATATATGCATCATCTCTGAGCCAAAAGCCAAAAGCACAGAGACCCATCAAAGGCGTTTCTCCTAAGCTGATTCCTTCAGTCTGTTTCCCTTTATACCTCTGTTTTCAAGAGGAGAGATTCAGGGTTCTGCGACCTATACACACACACATATATATTTATAGACGTGTGGAGAGGGTGACGCGGCTGCGGCGGTGAGTTGCCGGTTAAGAGGCAGAGAGAGGACGGACAGAACGGTGAATCTGTGTCGGTTGAAATGGAGGATGCCAACAACAACACCAACGCCAACGCCGCCGGTGATAAAGGGGAGCAGTGTTTCTCCTCTGTTATCCCTGGCTGGTTCTCTGAGATTAGCCCAATGTGGCCCGGTCAGTTCTCGAACCATTGATTATTAGCAGGCCCATATATGCGTTCGTTTATTTGTGTTTTTTTTTTTTTTTTTGTTCATCTCTATAGGGTTGTCTGATATGTGATGAATATTTGCATGTAGGTGCTAAGGGGTTGTTTAGAGCTTGTATTAAATTATTAATGTCTCTCAAATTCTCTATGCTTATAATTTTGTATTATGATAGTATGAATATGTTCTTTGATGAGGTGACGAGGAAAATCGAACCCGCCTTGTGATCCTAATCCGCAAAGGACCACGGGGTGGTAAATCAGCCTAGGTTGTACCAAGAGCGCTAGGATTTGCACTCGTGACCTTATGGTTACAAGCTTGTATCTTTAGCCATCGTGGCTCGGGTTACCCCTATGATTCTGTTTGGGGGAGGGGGGTGGGGTGGGGTGGAGGGAGGTTCGAGTAATGTTACTTGATGGTTCTAATTTGCAAAATATATAATTTTTTTAATGTATCTATGAAGTTTGTTCCTATGGTATCTGGATGGGTTGGAGTAGAACTAGAAAGTAACATTGTCAAGCTAATTTTATAATCTTGAATGACTAAGAAATATGTTCTTAGTATGTTGAAGAAACAGTGTCTATTTTTTTAAAGGAAAGTTTACATATTGTTTATTGTTTGACTTGTGGATACAGTTCTTCTATCAGGATGCTGCTCTGTTGCCGCGATTTAAGTGTACTTTAGAAAAATATTCTTGTGATATACACTTATACAGTATTCTTTACCTGGAAGCTGAAGGCAATATTTCTGAAGCTCCAGGGCTCCAGCCTTCATGTTGGTGGCTGCGATGCATTGCTGTTTCTACTGAACAAATGATATTAAAGATCATGGGAACAATTGAAATTTTGTTGGTTGTGCTTGTTGTTTTTCCGTGGTTAAGGATTGTGTAGCATATATACTCAAAATACTCGTTAGCTTCTATAATTATTTGCTATAAATTAAGTTGCAATTTGGGTCTTGATTTTGCAAACATTATTGGCCAGTAAGTGGTTCTGAGACCTTTGCTCCAGGATTGATATTATTTGGTGTTCTTTATTGGAATTGTCACATAAACTAATAAATTTGAAAGTTTATTATTTATGAGGTCCAGGCTGTCTGCATTGTGAAATGGCACAAAGTTCTAAATTCTGCTCAATACAATATACATGTGAATGCCTTCTATGTTTATTAGATTTTTATAATTTTGATAAAGAAGTCTTCAATTAGTCATTTCCTTTCCTTTTTATTTTTTAACTAATGTTGTTTAAGGTTTATTTTATTTTAATTTTTTTACTTACTATTCTTATTGGTGCGAATTGTATAGGAGAGGCACACTCATTGAAGGTGGAAAAGCTATTGTTTAAGGGGAAGTCAGATTACCAGGATGTCATGGTGTTTCAGGTTTCAAATTCCTAAACCTTTATACACACACACACACACACACACACACACAAACACACAAACACAAACACACAAACACATCTATCAGTTAATGGTGGAATCTCTGCTCTTATGCACTGGGAGTGTCTTAACTTTCCCGGTCCTTTCTGCAGTCTTCTACTTATGGTAAGGTGCTTGTTTTGGACGGTGTGATTCAAATCACAGAGAGAGACGAATGTGCTTACCAAGAAATGATCACTCATCTCCCGCTTTGTTCAATTCCGAATCCCAAGAAGGTGTGTACCCCATCTACGACATATAATTGAATATCTGTTAGGAAGTATAAATTAGGAAGACTTTTTGGTGTCTTTCATTTTCCCTTTTCTTGTGTAATGAGTTTCCATTATAGATGTATGTGTAATGGCTCAACAATAATAAGAGGTACTACTGATATA
The DNA here is from genome assembly GCF_001879475.1 of Ipomoea nil. Taxonomy (NCBI): domain Eukaryota; kingdom Viridiplantae; phylum Streptophyta; class Magnoliopsida; order Solanales; family Convolvulaceae; genus Ipomoea; species Ipomoea nil. Next base: position 531,888 of record NW_017619081.1, read on the forward strand.
TACACTGGATATGTCTAATATCCATATGATTACCTGTGGTCATGTTTTCAAAAGTATTATTTTCAATATCTATATCCCCTGTAGTTTTCCAATCGGGAAGTAATTCCCCTTCTCCCCAGTTTGTCCTTTATTATAGGGTTTTACCGGCAATTTTTCAGGTATTGGTTATTGGAGGAGGGGATGGTGGTGTCTTGCGTGAAGTGGCTCGCCATGCTTCTGTTGATCAGATAGACATCTGTGAGATTGATAAGATGGTGGTCGATGTAAGTGAGCTGAACTTTATTATGTTTTATTGAATTGAATATATTCCTTTATTTTTGAGGTGACGAGGGAAACTCGTAGCCACTACCCGAGGGTGTGCACTGGGTAAACCCCGCCTTATGACCCTAGGCGGCAAAGGAACACAAGTAAACTAGGCTAGGTTGCTCATAGCTGACCGGCTCAAACCAAGAAGGTTGGGATTCGAACTTGTGACCTTGTGGTTACAAGTTTGTATCCTTAGCCATCTTGGCTGGGGTTACCCCCAAAAATGGGGGAGTGATGGGTGGCTAGTTTTCAATTTTGCATTGGGCATTATCCCTTTCTCATCTGGTTTTCTTTATGCAAATTGCAATCTTAAAAATCACAATATCCTTTTTGTTCCCCAGGTTGCCAAACAATTTTTCCCTGATGTAGCTGTTGGGTATGAGGATCCCCGTGTAACTCTCCACATAGGCGATGGTATCATAAAAACGCATTTTGTTTTGTTTTGTTTTGTTTTGTTTTTGTTTTTGTTTTGTTTTGTTTTGTTTTTTTTTTAAATTCTTTTTTACTTTTTTGAATTGAAATTGAACCTTTTGTTTGCGTGTAGGGGTTGCGTTCCTGAAAAATGTTGCTGAAGGAACCTATGATGCTGTTATTGTGGATTCATCCGACCCCATAGGTAAATATAACTTTGGTCTCAAATTTCACTTTTTGAAATTTTTTTATGAACGAGGGTCTACTCTTTAACGCAGGTCCTGCACAAGAGTTGTTTGAAAAGCCTTTCTTTCAAACGGTGGCAAGGGCTCTTCGCCCCGGGGGGGTTGTGTGTACACAGGCCGAGAGCATATGGCTTCACATGCACATAATTGAAAATATCGTGGCAAACTGTCGCCAAATTTTCAAAGGCTCTGTCAACTATGCATGGACTACGGTTCCTACATACCCAAGGTATTTTATTGTTTTCTTTGTCAAAGATGTATTCAAGATACCCTCGTCCCACCCAACTAACATATTGTTCTTCATCATGTGCTATTTGCATTTTAATTCTGATTGAGGCCACATTATGATGAATTTATCGGTGCATTTTTATTACAGTGGGGTTATCGGTTTCATGCTTTGCTCTACTGAGGGGCCAGCGGTTGATTTCAAGCATCCGATCAACCCAATAGATGAAGCTAATGATGCCAAATCAAAATCGCCCCTAAAGTTCTACAACTCCGAGGTATCATTCTGATCATTCAGACTATTATTATTTGCTTTCCCATTTCACAGAGGGAAGATTGAATCTGTCCCACTGTTGATCATATCATATCATATATATATAAAAGTGCAGTCCAACTATCAGCTTAGACCCTTTAAGCCCGTACCATACTCCTACTAATCTTGAACAAGGCCAGGCCCAATTAAGGGGCAAAGTGCTGGCCATATTAATTTTTCCATACGAGATGAAGTTTTGAATTCCTGACCTCTCAAGACCTTGTAATTTTTTAGTTGAAAAGGAACACACGTGAGGAAGATGCACGTTGAGCATCATATATAAAATAATCGGGCGCTCATTTCTTTTGCTTTTTGATTGTTTTTTTACCAGATTCATTCTGCGGCTTTCTGCTTGCCATCATTCGCGAAGAAGGTGATCGAATCAAAGGCGGAATGAAATGGGAGATAATGGAATGTGTTTTTAGGGGTTTTGAGTTGATGTTATAAGTATGCAGACTCTTGAGTTGCAGCTTGCAAGAAGAGTTTGTATCCATATTCATTTCATGGATTGGTTAAAGACTTGAAATATGAGTCAAGTGTCAAACTCACAAGTAGTTTTATTCCTCCATAAAAAAACAATTACATTGATGTTTTATTTTGGGCATACACTCAATTTGATTTGATTGATTACACCAATACAACATATCCACCGTCAATAAAAATTCTTCTCAATTCTGTGTCCAACTCATAATAAGATTGTTCTTAAAAGGTTGAATCACCAACTGTAAAGATCTTCACATCCTGGCTCGACAAAGCATCAGGGAGGATTACGTTAGACCTTTGTTTATTGTACATAGAGTTCTTCTCACTTTGAGAGGTTGTTTTCACATTACTGTTGGTAAGACTTGATCTCGGTTCATTGTTTTTAAACTTCATTTCTCATGCGGGCGAACTCATAATAAGATAAATAAGTGAATGACAATTTTCTTATTTTCTTCCTCTGTCTTGGGGAGTGGAACACTTTTCTTCCTTGTATTGCGAGTTTGATTTAATCTACGGGCAAATTATATTGTGCATTTGTGTGCACCATGCATGTTGCACACGGATGTAAAAACGTCATTTTAGTTAAATAAAAAAAAAATTATTTTCGATTGCCGTTAGTTACGTAAACATATGTTCATAATTTTATAATTTCACATTCTGGATTTATAGTTATGAAATTATGGATGTGTAGTTATGCAATTCTGGATTTATAGTTATGAAGTTATGAATGTATAATTATGCATGCAATTCTGAATGTATAGTTATGAAGTTATAATTTCACATTTTGAATGTATAGTTATAAAGTTATGGATGTGTAGTTATGCAATACTGAATGTATAGTTATGGAGTTATGGATGTGTAGTTATGCATGCAATTCTAAACGTATAGTTATGAAGTTATGGATGTGTAGTTATGCAATTTTGGATTTGTAGTTATGAAGTTATGGATGTGTAGTTATGCAATTTTGGATTTATAGTTATGAAGTTATGGATGTGTAGTTATGTAATTCTGGATGTATAGTTATAAAGTTATGTATGTAGTTATGCAATTCTGATTTTTTTTTTTAAATCGGACATCAAAACGACACCGTTTTTACAACCGTATGCACCATATATGGTGCACACGGTTGCACAGCATAACGATCCTAATCTATGCTTTCGTGTTTCCTTTCAGAAAAAAAAAAAAAAAAAAAAAAAAACAAACTTTAAATGTGTGTGTGTGTGTATATATTTTGTCTATCCCTTTGTAAATGTGAATTATGAATTTACATAGTCAAACAATTCATGTATAACATTTATACTACTTAGAATTAAAAAGTGACATTTATAATTGATCTATAAATGAGGAGTATAAATTATAATTTTTCTTTAACAGTATTTACAAGTATAAATTCACGAAAGTTGAAATTATAAAAGTGATCTTGAATTAAAATAATCAAACACGCACCTTCAACGGCAATATTAGCCACTTAAATAAATATTACATTTTTTTTTGAATGTTACTAGCTCTATTACATTGTAGTATCTGTTCATATACTTTCTCAACCTACTGAAACACAAAGAGCCAATAACGCCTCTACTGAGGCTTGAACTCACAACCTTCCAAACGGAAATCCAACTCGGGTACCATTAGACCACATAGTCCTGGTAAATAAATATTACATGAGGTTAAAGTAAATTACATAAAATTTGATTGTTAATAAAATAAAAGATAAATGACACTTTTAATCCCCTAATTATAGAGAAATAGTTTACTTGATTTCTCAATTATTAGGTATCCACATCTTACATCTAGTCTATCAACTATTACCTATGCAAATATAGTCCATCGATGATAGAATTGGAAAAACATTAACGTATAGAATTGTTTCAACTAACAGGCGTTTGGTTGGAAGAAGGAAATTACGTGAGAAAGAAATTGTAATTTTATAGGAGATGATTAGGAATAAAGTGGAACTTAATTTTAGTATTTGGTTTACAGGAATAAAATTACTGGAAATTTCAATTTCAATGTTTGGTATACATGAGAATTGGAAAGTAATAAGTAGTATAAAGTCCAAAATGCCTATTTTTATTGTCAGGCATCAATTTTAGGTTAAAAAAGAGGAAGGTAATTTTGTCTCATCATTATCTTTTTTTCTTCCCAAGATCCATGGAATTAAAATCACAAGAGGGAGCATGGGATTTTAATTCCATGAAAATGAGGGGAATTGCAATTCCTTCCAACCAAACTAAGGGGTGTATTCAATCATGACTTTTGTAGAGTTGTAAAGACTTTTATGAACTTTAAAAGTTTGAAGGTATTCAATTTAAACTTTAAACTTTTAGAGAGCCTTTAAAAGTCAGTTGGTATTCAATCAAGATTTTTAAATTTTTAAAGAGTCTTTAAAAGTCGTGTGGTATTCGGAAAGTTATGAACTTTTCCCTTTTTTTTGAAAGTTACTGGCTCTATTACACTGTAGTATCTTTTCATATACTTTCTCAACCTACTGAAACACAAAGAACCAATAAACGCCTCCACTAAGGCTTGAACTCATAATCTTCCAAATGGAAGTCCAACCCGGGTACCATTAGACCACATAGTCCTGGTTTTCTCTCTCTATTTAAACTATATTTTTCTCCCTATTTAAACTTTATAAACCTATCTAAATTTAATAAAATTATTTTTTTCTTTATTATCTTATATTTTCCCCATATCTAAACTCTACCATTTTTTTTCTCTCTCCTGAACTTTACAATCTTTATCTAAAAATTCAAAATAGTATTATTTTTACTTCATTATTGCTTGTTTATATTGATTTTTATTTTTTCTATAAATTTTTTATCCCTAACTTTCTCTAATTCTCCCTAAATACATGAACAAAATAAATTTTTCATCGTCAAAGTTTAGTATATGTTTCATAATATTCATATAAATACTTATATATTTTGATTTTGATTTTTTTATGTTTATATTCGTAATATATATATATATATATATATATATATATATATATATATATATATATATATATATATATATATATATATATATATATATATATATATACACACACACACACACACACACACAACAACAGGTTACTACGAATAGGGAAGTATAATTTTTTATATATATTATTAATATTAGATTTTTATTTTTTATTTTATGGAACTTGTAATTATATTTTTAAATATTTTATTTGATCAATTCTTTTAATATAATTTTTATTGTTCAATATTGTTATGAATTTCTAATGAAATAGTTTTTTTTTTGTAGATGTTTATAATAATATATATATATATATAAGTAATTAGAATATAAGTCTCAGCATACTATGGATAAAAATAATAGTGTCGAGAATGTTGATGTGAGTGAAGAACTATATAATAAGAAGAATTTTATGATATATTATAAATGTTTTCTAAGAAAATTATAAATAATAAGAATCAAAATTATTGAGAGTTTGTAAGGATGTATTTAATTTAGAATTTCAATGACTTTTGTAGACTTTTTAAAATAAAAAGTTGATAAAAGTCTATGAATGTCTTTTATATAGACTTTATAGAGTTTTATAAAGTTTAAGTCAATCAAAGTTTATTAAAATCTATCATTTTAAAAGTCTTTAAAACTCTACAAAAATTATGATTGAATACACCCCCCCCCCCCCCCCTGAAATTTATTGGCCTTTGAAATTATGTGAGAATTAAGTCGGAAAACAATTTAAATTCCCTCCAACCAAACGCCTTGTAAAAGTCAATTTATAATTGCAATTTAGATAATAATTGACCGACGAAATGTGATACACTGATTCATCTAGAAATTCCTTTTTGTTTTGTTTTGTTTTTTTTTTTGTTCTTGTTTTTTTTTTTTTTTTTTTTTTTTTTTTTTTTTCAGCAAAAATTTCTTTTTGATCTCCCACTTAGAATATCCTCACCATAAAATTTTGCTTCTTTGACATGGCATAACCGCATAATCCATGTCACTATTTATTAATTAAAATTTTCTTTTAAGTATGACGTGGCTTGCAATTCTTGCTAGATTAGAGCATCTACACCAATGAATAATACCAAGTTTATTCACAGTTTTTGAGAAAATGGATGCTTACATGGAGGAGAGAAGTGTAGGAGAGAAAAGGTTGGGGAGCTTCTGCAAAGGTTGAAGATAATTTAGAAATGTGAAACCTACACCACGTGTGGATGTTACCATTGCGTCTAGCGGGCGCGTCAAGCGCGCATGACAATTTACATTTATATTTAAAAAAAAAGTTTTGCTTTATTTTTTTTCTTTTTTTCTCCCGCCTCCCTTATTCTCTTTCCTAATCACACTTACAAAAACTCCTCAAAAACCACAAAATATCTCTTGGAAATCGTGTCCAAAGTATAATGCATTAAATATGAGAGAGAGAGAGTTTTTATTAGAGCATCCACATTTGTTGGGGAGAATTGGGGGATAATGTAAGAGTGATTAGGAAAGAGAAGATGGGTGGGGAGAGAAAAAAAGGAAAAAAAAAAGGGAAATTAAATTTTTAAAAAAAAAAAAATAAGAATGTCAGGCGCGTGCACTGCACGCGCCAGTCAGGCACTATGGTGGCTGTCACCTGTGATGGTTTATTTTAATTTTTTGGTGGGACCCACCATTGTCTGAAATCTCCCTTCATTTGTAGGAGAATTATCTCTCAAATAATTTTTCCCCACATTAGCTATTATCTTGAGTGAGGAGAATTAATGTCTGAAATATCTCCAAATAATCCACAAATGTGGATGCTCTTACTTTTATTATTTTTTAATGATGTAAATAATAATAATAATAATAATAATAATAATATTAATGAAATATAGTACATTTTTAAATGTGATGCGAAATGTAGTCTCACTTTTGAAAGTCAATTGAAATTATATGGATGTAGATGAAATAATGAACAAATTATAAATATGATTATGTGCAAGTAGGACCCACTTTTTAAAGTGTGTTAAAATTGCATGGATGTAGATAAAATAGTGAACAAATTACAAATATGATGATGTGGAAGTAGGACCCACTTTTGAAAGTGAGAAAATATTGCAGGGATAAGGATATCCTTACTAGCAAATTATTTTATGGACCATAGTCCACCTTGCAAGGTATACCCGGATCCAAATGTTCAAAATTTATCTTTTAAAAATTCACAATTTGTATACTATGAACATACAATATTAATATATATATGTAATTGCTTACCTTGTTTTGTATTCACAAGTTCCTTTCAAATACTGCAGTCACATAATATTAACATATTAGGATTTGATGACCTTGTATTGTATTTACAAATTTCCTTTTACAGCTGTTATGTGTTTTGACTTAGAAACACGATTTATATTCTAGAAATTCACAATTCCAATACTAAAATACACAATATATACATCGTTTAGGATTAGGGTTCACCTTACAAGGTGGACCTGGTCCATGGTATAACAACTCCCCCTGACTTCCCATCGTTATATCGTGGACCAGGGCCCACAATACACTGTGGACCCTGATCCTATATGATGTCGTTTTAGACTTTAATTTTTAACAAATACAGTTTGTTTTTCAGTTCGTGTTACAAAGGTTATATATATATATATATATATATATATATATATATATATATATATATATATATATATATATATATATATATATATATATATATATATATATATACACTGTAAAGTATGTTTCTGTGCATTGTGTTATGCGTTTTTGTGCATTATGTTACACAATTCTGTACATTAAGCATTTCAGCATAAAGATTCTGTACATGAAATTGATTAGTAGTTGTATACCACAAAACACATTGTATGTCTTATTTTACGAATTTATGTCTTATATTATGTAATTATGTGCCTATATGACATAAATTATTTATACAAATCAGATCCGATAATAAATAAAATAGAAAACATGTGTATGTATATCGTGTTATGTGTTTCTGTGTATCATGTTATGCATTTCTTTACATTAAGCGTAAAGATTTTGTGCATAGAATAAATTAAAATTTTGTGTGGAAAAATAAGAAACGGGAAGTTACAGAATCTGTTAAAACTTACATATCAAACGACATCGTTTTGATTTAGGGTCCACAATACTGTGTGGACCCTGGTCCACTATATAAATTGCCACTTACTTCCCCACAAGAAAAACAACCAATCATTATTGTGTGGACCATAGTCCATACAACAAGTTATATGGACCATATTTTGTATATTCTAAAATAATGTACATTGAGTACAAAAATAATGTACATCAATTAAGGGGATATATATTATTTTTGTACCGAGTGTACATTATACTATATAATGTACATATAATACAAAAATAATGTATAAAATGTACTTTTTATTATGGTCCACACAATAATTTGCCAAAAACAACAAATAGAAGATAAAATAACATTTTTTTTTTGTAAGTAGTTGGACTAGCCCAATTGTCTGATTTGCCAGTCAATTCAACAAAGCCCAAATTCATGGAAAAACAATGTCGTTGAATAAAATTTTATGGATTCGTAATCAAATATTTTATTTGTTGTATTATTATTTTATATTGATTAATGTTGGTATTCTCAACATATTTATTTTGTCTTTTTAAACATTCACGTCTCACAACTTTTATACTTAATTACATTTTGTTATCATTTAATTTTATCTCTGTTAATACGGTTTACGCTGTTCTATCACTTTTGGTTCTTCTTTTTTTATTACAAAGGAAGGAAGATACCCATACAAACTACACCTACAACGAGACTTGAAACCTGTTCTATCACTTTTGGTTCTTCTTTTTTTATTACAAAGGAAGGAAGATACCCATACAAACTACACCTACAACGAGACTTGAAACCTAGACCTCTCACATAGGGGAGCAATTCAATACCAGTGGACCACAAGCCACTTGGTTTATTTTTGGTTCCTTTGACTACTAATATAGTGAAACCATCAAAAGAATGACATTTGAAAATAAGTTAGGAGCAATTTTCATTTGAGTTTGAAAACAAATTGTCAATTAGAAGAAAAATGACCTACAATTATTTATTTAAAATTTTGCATTAATTAATATAGAATTAACAAGTAACTCGATTTAATATTGGAGGTTATGGGTTCGATCATTAATGGGGACGGTATTGACTCTTTGTGCTTCAATAAGTTGAAAAAATAGTTATGAACATATACTACATTGCAATAGAATCAGTAATACTCAAAAAATAACTCAGACTAGATATTTAAAGACTATATCAAATGTAAAAATTCAAGTATAATATTGTGTGTGTGTGTGTTTTTCCTTATATATAAAGTCGTTTGGTAGTACCCTATCCTAAAGAAAGAGGCAAGGTGGTAATAAAAGCAACACAATTATTGAACCTTGCCTTTGCTTTTAGGACAAGAAGGGTTTGTAGATTAGGACATGTATGTTGTCCTTATCATGGACACTAGATGCTCTCTACTACCCTTGGAATGATAAAATTGACAAGTAATAATGGATAATTAGAATGAATATCTTAGAGCCAACTAGTTTAAAGGCCAGATGAAGAGCCACTTCATGATATTTGTTGGGGTAATATTCCATTTGAAGGGTTAAAAATAATCTTATCAAAAAATGATTGTCGACTCATCTTATCTCGTCATTATGTTCATTTATTGCTAGACAAGTAACTAGTCATGGGGCCCTTACGAGTAGCTGAGTTATTTCCCGTGTGGCAAATAATACCCAAGAACGCATGCATGATCGAATAGTGTGGGAGTTTCACCGTACCCTCTTGCGAAGGAGACTCCTTGTGGACACCAAGTACTTGTCGTTCCACTTAAAGGGCTGTTAAATTATCGTGATTTAACTCACATCCACAATTCCTATAACGCTAAGGTGTGGGGGCACCAAAGACAAGAAATTTCGCCTTTCACCCAAGGATCTAGTCATTGGGAGAATATTTAAGGTTGTGTTTGGTTCACACATGGGAATCGAAATTGGAATGAGAATCAAATACTTTGTAATGATAATGAGTTTTAGTGAAAGTATTTTGCGTGTTTGGTAGATGGGTAGAATTTGAATGATTACTAATATTGATATTTGGTTGTGTATGACCCTATAATGTGAATAAATATTTTAAAAATAAAAAAAAAAAACAAAAAATCAAGACAATTGATCCTAATATAATGACGTCCAGAACATCAATTTATGAAAAAAAAATCAAAACAAAAATCTAAAAGTACTAATCCAAACTTAAAAATTAGATTACCAATAAGATGGAATGAAACCTTTTTTTTTTTTTTTTTTTTTTTTTTTAGAGAATGAAATTTTTAATTGAAGTAGTAATCAAAATTCATAGTTGTGTTTTAAAAAATTGTCAACTAAACACTAACTATGATTTTTGATTTCCATTCTTAATGTGTAAACTCATGAACCATGAACCAAACACACTCTTAGTGTGAATTGGTCCAACTTATTATTGGAAGCAATTTATCATTGTTTAATTAGTTGTCAAACCATTTAATGCAGATAGTCCACATCGTATCAATACATGTAAAATACCAATCGTTATGCTGTGCATCCGTTTGCACCATTCTTGGTGCATCCGGATGCACACGACGTCGTTTAGGGAGTAACAGTGCCGTTAGTGGCACCGTTTCACTCCACCAATCAGATTTTTTTTTATTTTATTTTAAATATAAAACAATGCTCCTTCGTTTCCTCTCCCATTGCATTTCACTTCCCGCACTCCCTTTCTTCTCCAACACGATACCCTCCGTAGACGCTTCAATCATCTCCATTTCCTTACCATTTCTTCAGCATTTTCTAGCTTTCACACACACTCGTCGTCGCTATTGTCGCCAGCGTCCGATCATCGCATATTCAACTGCGCTTTCTCTGTAAACCAGAGCTCATCATCATCCTATAACAGGTATAAATGCATTTTACGTTGATACATAATGCATTTACACAAAACAAGCATTAATTTTGAGTATATGTTTATGAAATTTTAAACTAGGGTTTTATACTGTTTAATCTTGTATGAATGTATAGTTATTTGATTATTAACCTGTATGGTTATGATTATGGGTTTATGAGTATATTTATAAGTTTATGGAACTGTAGTTGTACAATTTTGGAAGTATAGTTGTGCGTTTATGGAATTGTAGATATACAGTTTTGGATGTAGTACTCTGTTAACCTTACTCTGTGCACCAAACTGCATTCATGCCTTTTTAGCATAATTTGCCTTGTGGGTATACTTATGGAATTGTAGTTTTACAATTCTGGAAATATAGTTGTGTGTTTATGGAATTGTAGTTATAGAGTTTTGGATGTAGTACTCTGTGAACCTTACTCTGTGCACCAAACTGCATTCATGCCTTTTTAGCATAATTTGCCTTGTGGGAATACTTATGGAATTGTAGTTGTACAATTTTGGAAGTATAATTGTGCGTTTATGGAATTGTAGTTATACAGTTTTGGATGTATTACTTTGTGAACCTTACTCTGTGCACCAAACTGCATTCAAATCCTTTTTAGCATAACTTGCCTTGTGGGTATACTTATGAGATTATGGAATTGTAGTTATGAAGTTTTGGATATAGTACTCTGTGAACCTCACTTGATGTTTTTTGTTTGCAGAAATGGATGAGTCAACTGTGGCAGATGACGCTACGCTTGGTCAATTTGTGAAGTCTGTAAAAAAAGAGAACAACCAGAGCAGTATTGAGCTCACAAGCTGCTCTACTCACCCCTGCCCAGGAAGATCAAGCAGAGCCTTCGACAAGGCAACAACCAGCAGCTGTGAAAAGAAAGAGGGCACCACCACAAAAGCGAGAGAAAGTACAGGACCCTGATGTGGATTACTTCAGTACACGAATGGGTCCCAAGCAAATGTATGAGCTTGTCCAACGTCTAACACAGGACCAAAAGGATGCTGTGATTGATATGGGTTTTGGAGGGCTGCTGCACCTACAATTCTCAAGCAATTACTCACAACTTGTTGAGTATCTTCTGCAAAGGTTTGATGTTTTCAAATCAGACTTCATATTGGATGGTGACCATCTACATGTTGGTGAAGAGGATGTTGAATACATCTTGGGACTCCCCCGAGGGAAGAGAGATGTTGAGGAAGGTACAAAGAGTGAGGAAAATTCTACAGCTGCATATAATAAGGTCCTGACTGAGTGGAGGAAAAGATGGAATGTCAAGTCAGGGTCACCCATAACAACAAAGATGCCTGATGAAATAATCAGGAGAGGTGACCATGGAGATGCCTTCAAGAGAGACTTTGTGGTGTTTGCTGTCTCATCTCTGCTCCGGGGAAATACTGGAAGATATGCCAACTATCGAGTTCTCAAGTCATTGCTCAACATCCGGGCAATCTCAAGACTTAATTGGTGCAAGTACACGTACAGGTCTTTCATTGATTCATATGACATTTACAAAGACTCTCCTACCAGATCCTTTGGAGGTCCAATGGTATTCATCCTGGTAAGATCCCATTATACATAAACTGTTCTAATTATGGAATTATATTTATGCAATTATGTAATTGTAGATATTCAATTCTGGATGTTGTGGTTATGCACCTATGGATGTGTAGTTTTGTATTTGTGGAATTATGGTTTTGAAATTATGGAATTATTGTTTTACAATTATGGAATTATAGTTATCCAATTATGAATGTGTGGTTTTGTAATTATGGAATTATATTCATGCAATTATGGAATCATAGATATGCAATTATGTATGTGTGGTTATGCCCTTATGGATGTGTAGTTTTGTAATTATGGAATTGTGGTTTTGCAATTATGGAATAATAGTTTTACAATTATGGAATTATAGTTATGCAATTATAGATGTGTGGTTTATGGATTATGGAATTATAGTCATCCAATTATGGAATTATAGTCATGCAATTATGGAATTATAGTTATGCAATTCTGGATATGTAGTTTTATAATTATGGAATTATAGTTATGCAAATAAGAATGTGTATCCATACAATTCTAAATATGTAGTTATTCAATTCTTTAACATACTCTTCTGTAATTCTTGAAGCTCTTCTACTTTGACCGAGTAGAGCTCAGAGGCATGACTGTCAACCGAACATTCCCGGCAATCAAAGCTTGGACAAAAATGCTTGTACGCAGGCGAGTATCGGCTGAGATAAAATCATGGGGTTTTGGTAAGGGCAAAGTTATCCCTCGATTTCAGAGACCTACTGCCGTTGCATCTACATCATCACCCCGACCTGCACCTCCTCCTGCTGCAATACCAAGGCCAGTGTGCAGCCCTGTTGCTACACCATCTATTCCAACTCCATCTGTGCCTCTGACTAATGTTGACCGAGTAACACACGTGCTTCAACGGCTTACAGCAGATGTCCTTGAGTTCGGTCAGGTCATGTCTGACATTGGCAAGCAAGGGGCCCCGGTTTACATCATGAAGAGGGCTTTTTCAGGAATATCAACAATGCTGAGTGCTGCAAGCACAATTCAACCGACTCCTAGCCCAACTGCCTCGCAGTTGGATGACATCTTCTTTGGAAGTGAAAGCTTCACATCAGCAGTTGATTCTCTGGTAGCAGCTTTTGAAAAAACCAGAAAAGAAATTGAAATAAAACCCCCATCGTTTGAGCTACTTGGACGCTCTACACCAACCCCACCACCATCTCAACAGCAGCCTTTGCACACCTTGGTGGATAACATTGTGAGGAGTGTAGGAGTATCAACCTCAACGGAGAAGGAAGCAACTCCATTACTAATCAGAGTGCCATTCGAAAAATCCACCACTCCTACTACCCCTGCTGCCCAAGCTGCTGCTGAGATTGATGAATTTGATAAGTAGGTTACTGCTTTCTTATGCAGATTTAGACTATGAATATGGTTTTCAATTCATCAATAATTATGAATATTAAGTTTGATTAATATGAATATATTCTTATTCAACTATTGACATTGATTGTTACAATTATGGATATGTATTTCTCAAATTATGGACATATAGTTTATAGATTATAGAAATGTAGTTATACAATTCTGGAATTATACTTGTAGGGTTATGAACTGCCTCTGTTTTTTCTGGACAACAGAGCTATGGAAGAAAGTGAATCTGATGTTGAGGATGTTACTGTGAGAAAGAGACCTGTGCGCAAATTCAGAAACATCCCACTTTATTTGAGGTCACCATATTGGACTAAGAACAAAGGCTCCATCCATAATGCAACTCCCAAAGAAAAGGTTGTTTCAAACTACGCATTTTTGGAAGCCTCAAGTGAGCACCCGGGAGGGTATGTTTCCATCCACCTATTTTACTTAAATTTTATTCATTAATTTATGTTCTTATATTTATTTATTTACTGTATTGTAGAGAGACATTGTTCAAATATGGTGATTACTACTTGTCAAGGGATGATTTTGCAACTCTGTGCAATGGTGAGCTACTGAGCAGCTTTCTAGATGTCTGGTCCCTATGTTTTACATTGCTAAACATGTCCCGTGCGGTTGGGAAGACAAAGCGGGTCTACTTCTCCACCCTAGTACATGTAAGTGTTCACAAATTATGAATATATAGTTTTTAGATTATGGATATGTAGTTATTCAGTTCTGGATGTGTACCTGTGAGCCCCTGGTTTTATAGTTTTGTAATTCTGGAATTATAGTTATGCAATTATAGAACTATAGTTATGCAATTATGGAATTGTAGATATGCAATTATAGTTATGAAATTATGGAATTATAGTTATGCAATTATGGAACTATAGTTGTGCAATTCTGGAAGTGTATATATATAACTTTGTATGTATAACTTTAACATTTTCAACAAATATTATTTGGATTATGACTACTCATTCTTGCATTTGTGTATGCAGCTTCAAATTGATCCCAATGACCAGTGGATGAAGGATCTCCCAACTGACATAAAAATGAAGAATTTCAATGAGAGATTGAGCTATGAAATAACCAGCTTCGGAAACCTAGACATCAGTGATGCAGATCTGGTAAGTTCTATTACCCATGTCCAATTTGACTTTATCATGTCCAAAAAAATACTAACATTGCTTTAACTTTGAATTGGAATTAGATATTTTTCGCAGTTCATCGCCATGGTCACTACTTCTTGGTCTGCTTCAATGTGAAAGAACATAAAGTACAGGTCATTGACAACAAGGAGTTACCAGCTGATGTTTCAGAGAAGGACAAATATGGCAACTGCCCACACTTATTGGTAATTTTGATAAAAAAACTTGACATTCTTACCATTACCTATCTATTGACTTAAAAGCATTATCAACACTAAACTAACTTTTCTGACTATATTGAAGCATTCAGTGGTTACCTTAAGGCCGAGTGCCAC
This sequence comes from Ipomoea nil, assembly GCF_001879475.1. Classification (NCBI taxonomy): domain Eukaryota; kingdom Viridiplantae; phylum Streptophyta; class Magnoliopsida; order Solanales; family Convolvulaceae; genus Ipomoea; species Ipomoea nil. The sequence goes on from NW_017619081.1 coordinate 547,194, forward strand.
ACCTTGTATGTGAAATTTCAAAAAGTGATATAAAATACCTTAAGTTGGACTGGGCAAACACTGAAAATGTCACTGATTGCGGAATCTATGTACTCTGGCATATGGAGACATTCCGAGGGACTCTACAAGACTGGCAGCCAAGATTCAAGAAGAATATGCGCTTGAATGTTAGACTACAATACATATTATAGTTTCAAAATACATTTAAAAAAAAATAAAACTGCAAATGACTAATTACTTAATGTTCTTTGTTTATAGGCAAACTTCATGTGCGAACTGCGAGCGAAATATGCTGCCAACCTCATAAAGTGGAGAATGAATGCAGTCAGGGGGGAGGTTCTACAAGCGGCCAAAAGTGTTTCGAAGAAGAATTGAATGAATATTCTTCAACATGTTGACTAAATTCTAAACAATGTGAAAGTTTTTGTGAACTACACTGACAATGTGACTTGTATTTTGTGAATGCATGATGTTAATAGCTGAATAACAATTTACATCTGATCTATGCACCTCTTTCTCTTTTTTTTTTCTTTTTTTTTTTGTTTTGTTTTCAAGTATCAAATCTATAATTGCATGACTACTATAAATCCATAATTGCATAACTATAGTTCCAAAATTGCATAACTATAATTCTATAATTTCATAACTATAATTCCATAATTGCATATAAACAATTCCATAATTGCATAACTATAGTTCCATAATTTCGTAACAATAATACCATAATTGCAAAACTATACATCCATACTTGCATAACTATACACCACAATTTCGTAACTACAAATTCCATCACAATGGGAACTACACATGCATAAATGCATAACTATATTTTCATAATTGCATGACTATAATTTCATAATTGCATACCTTTCATAATTGCATGACTACAATTTCATAATTGCATAACTATAATTCCATAATTTCATAACTATAGTTCCATAATTGCAAAACTACATATCCAGAATTACAAAACTAAAAGTCCATAATTGCATAAAACAATGATAACAACTTGTATTTCTCAATCTACACCTACATTGTCATCTAAACCCTTACTAAACTGAACAAAATCTGAACTCGAAGAACTTGGATGTACAAGGTATCCATCCCCAGCAAGCTTGGATATGTTTTCCAACACCAAAGACTGAACAGCACCCTTTGTACTCAATGCAGCTTTATTTGCAGCACTCCTTCTCCCCCTTGCAAGACTATACTTCTTTTCAATAACACCACTCCTCCTTTTGTTACGCTCACCTTTCAATCTCCGGCTTGAAGGATTTTGAACACCACCACTTGAAGATGAAACACCACACTCTTTAATATGCACATGCCCAACCTCGGCTTCAACCTTTTTCTTTACATCATCAACAGCTTCGTCACACAATTTCCTAGCTACGCTACTATCTTGACTAGACACAACTAATCTTTGAAATTTCCTACTAATATCGAACACCCAAATTGATGGAGGGACACCAACATTATAAACCATAGAATCAATGTTGACATTCCTACCATCAATAACCTTTTTAGTCCATCTTTTAAGGATATATTTGTCGGGGATACTAGAAACACAATGTACATGAAGAATGCGTAGACAATGACAACATAGAATTCCCAACTCAGAAATCAACTTGCAACTACAAGAAATGTCCAAGTTAGCTGGGTTAAAACCTCATGCCTTATAATATCTATATCTGGCCGCCACACGTGATATTTCTGTTGATGGCCATCATTCACCACCATCTCTTGATGACAGGCACTGCCTTTCATGAATTGTTCTTCAAACAGAAAATATATCTCAATCGTGTATACCTCTCTAGCATGTGAAAGAAGTTTCACATGCTCCATCATCATAGCGGGTACCCCTTGAGCACACCGAAAGTTTTCACCGTTCTCTTTACTTCTCCATTCAGAAATTACGCTTACAAACGATGAATAGAAATCACAAAGACCCCCTGTCTTGGACAACCTTCTAGAAATCGAATGATTTGTAGTTTCACTCCTTTGTGATGATAGAATGCCCCCAGAAAAATAGTCCTTGTTAAATGCTGGACACCACTTCTCCCTACAGTCATATAGCTTTTCTAACCAAGTATTCTTGTGACATTTATAGTCAGTCACCAACATGAAAATGGTAAGACAAAATCCCAAATGTTTATGAAGCAGAATATTAACAAGCAGCATCACCACATCTAACACATACTCAGAATTTTTACTGCTGTATATACATAATTGGAATACTATATGCCCATAATTGATAGACTATATATCCATAATCCATACTACTACATTTCCAGACACCACCAGTAAGTTCAACTGCTATATATCCATAATCGATATACTATATATCCATAATCGGAATACTATATATCCATAATCGGAATACTATATTTCCAGGCACCACCAGTAAAGTTCAACTGCTATATATCCATAATCGAAATACTATATATCCATAATTGATGCACTATACATCCATAATCCATAAACTACATTTCCAGTGACCACCAGTCAGTTCACCTGCTATACATCCATAATTACTATACTATACATCCATAATTCATATGCATATGAAACGTAATCCAATAAAAACGACTAATTACTAACATACCTTGTCCAATAGAATTGAAATTCAGCTTCGGTCTCTGTGTATTTCAACACGTAGTTAAACATATCCAAGAAATCCTTATTGTTCCTTAACGTCTTGATATGCTTCTTTGAATTCTCACCAATATGCCATATGCAAAGACGATGACGTGATGTTGGAAACACTTTAGATATAGCAGCAGTCATAGCTGCACATTGATCTGTCATAATAGTCTGTGGAGACTTGCCACCCATCGATCTTGAAAACGCTTTAAACAACCACACAAACGATTCTATCCTCTCGTTCATCAAAAACCCGCATCCAAACATTACATTCATGCAATGGTGATTCATCCCTACGAAAGGGCCACAAATCATATCGTATTTGTTTGTGCGATATGTCGTATCATGCACTAACAAGTCCCCAAACACCTCGTAATCTCGTCTCATTTGACCATCCCTCCAAAAAAAACTGCACAACCTTGCATCCAAATCAAGTTCAAAATCAAAGAAAAAATCAGTCTCGGTAGACTGCCTCCTCCTAAAAATTTCAATTAAAGAGTTAGAATCCGTTCCATCCAATCGCTTGACAGTATCCGCAGCCATTGAATTATAAGCATCTCTACTGGTGAAACCAACTCAAGGGGACCCCCCTGATTGGTGTTTTAGGAACCTAATACCATCTGCCAATGCAACACCACTGTCCTTCAAACCTTGTAAATATAAGAGCTGATTATCTCCGACACTCCTATGTGAACGAAGTAGATGACTCTTGTTGAACACACATAACTCGTGATTGTGTACTTTCTCATGTTTTGTAACTGTCCACAACCCATCATCACCCACGTCAAATTGAACAAACGCTCCACACCCTGTCCTTGTGTCAATTTTGGAATAAGCCTTAACCCCACTGTTTGCCTTATAACCAGCCTTAGAACAACAAAATTTATTCATTTGAATTGTGTTCGTAGATCCCTTGTATCGTTGATGACCCTTCCTCACACTAAAACCAAGTCTATATGCATAACTGTTATACACCTCAAAAGCCTCATCAACATTACTTACTACCAAACCAACCAAATCTTGATCAACTGGAAATATAACACAATAATAACCATTTCCATTAACATATAATTCCTAACCATAATTTGCTAATTAAAAGGTAAACCGCTATGAATAAACCTGGAATTGATGAAGATCCATCAACATCTACATCTACTTGATCTGAACTCACTGAACCATCCACAATGCCTTCACTAACTACATAATATAGACATGGTGAACATTACTTCAAACAGTTCATCAAACAGCAAAAACAGAGTGCCTACAGATTCTGTATATATAGTTATATGATTATGGAAATATAGTTATACAGTTCTGGATACACAGTCGCAACAAACTGCCAAAACAGAGTACCCCACTAATTCTGAATATATAGACATGCAATTCTGGAAATATAGTTATGAAATTATGGAATTATTGTTTTCAAATTCTGGAATTGTTGTTATACAATTATGGAAATTACTTATTTTTTTATTTTTTTTATTTTTATAAAACACTGCGTCATTAGGCTAAAACGACGTCGTGTACATCTGTATGCACCATGCATGGTGCATACAGATGCACAGCATAATTTGCGGTAAAATACCAATCCATAGTTGTGGGCAAATTATTTTGTAAACCCTGATCGAAAGATACACAATTTACATACTAAATATTCATAATTTATCTTTTAAAATTCACAATTTGTGATAATCGTACATTGTATTGTATTTACAAATTCTCATAACTTAAAAACACAAATTATATTCCAGATATTCATAATTCCAATACTAAAAATACACAATTTAGGATCAGGGTCTACCTTGCAAGGTTGACCTAGTCCAGGTATAATAGTTGTGGGGTTTGGCTTGGCTAAATCCCATTTTTTTTTTTGTAAGTTATTCTTATTATTTCATTATATATGTCTGATTATATTATTGAGACTTGACTATAATTATTTACAATTTAATTTTTTATAATATTTAATTTACCGTTAGTAAATAAAATTTATATATTTAGAAATTAAATTAAAAATACTATTAAAAATACAACAAATTAAATTTTAAAATAATACCAAAGAAGGGATTGAAGAGTTGGTCAAAGAATAATAAATATACATATAAAATTGTACGGAGGAACTAATATTTTTCCATTTTTATTCACTTCTATATTTAATTTTACTATTTTTATTTGTGTGTAGAGCCTAAATTTGTTTTAAAAACTGTTAACTTATATAGTATCCCATGACCAGGACTATGTGGTCCAATGGTACCCGGGTTGGACTTCCATTTGGAAGGTTGTAAGTTCGAGCCTCAGTGGAGGCGTTATTAGCTCTTTGTGTTTCAGTAGGTTGAGAAAGTATATGAACAGATACTACAATGTAATAGAGCTAGTAGCATTCAAAAAAAAAATATAGTATCCCATGTTAAAAATACTTCAAAAAAAAGTTTAAGAAAAGAAAATGTAAGAAGTAGTTGGGATATTTTGAAGTATTTAAGTAAATAAAGAAGTCCCACCAATTGTATGCTTAGCTAGGAATTCAATGGTCCAAAAATCCCTTGTCATGTAACGCTTTGGATACTTTTAATTTGTAGGGTTGCTTAAAAGTTGCTTTTTTATTAAGTCTATTATATTCAAACTTATTATATATATATATATATATATATATATATATAGCGTTAGGTTCCTGTGCGGTCATGCAGCCACTCACTATTAGATATGTATAAATGCACTATAAAGTTTATTTAATTTAATCAAATTATTGTGATGATTGCATATATATTTGATAAATTTAATATTAAGATTCATGAATTGCTGTTACATATGGAAAGATGAAATTTGGTGAAATGTCTACAAGGATATGATATTTTAGACACTTTCTATTGAGTTTAGTCCATTTAACAATTTATGAGACTTGCTTTATAATAATTAAATATTATTCTGGTAAAAGTTTTCAAATTTGATTTCCTTTAAACAAGATTTCAAATTCGAGCCTTGTAATTATAAAAATAGATATTGAGAGAATCCTCTCAGAGATAGAATTTAATCGTATTGACTCAACTCAAATGATGTATATATTAAAAATGATATTAATTATAATTGTTAATTATTTTCAATAATCTAAAACATTACCAAATATCATTATAGCTTATCTAAAAAAACACATAATCAACTAGAAAGACTGATTTGCCTAATTAGGGCCATTAGATTAACCAATGCCATAAGGCATAAACATATCAAAAGGACAAGAGAGAAATTAAAAGCATTGTCCCTTAGGCCCTACAAGTTTGGCAAATTGCATAGGAAGCCCAATTTCCTTTAAAATGTCTACAAAGAGGCCATTCCCCACATTGCAATGAAAAATAGACAAAAAAAAACGAATAGTCCAAATCAATCATTAAAAATGGACCACTATCAAAACGAGTGGGACATCTTCTCATTTAATTTGATAGTCAGCCCTCCACGTGTGGTGAACCCATTTTTAGGCAAATTATTATATGGACCATGGTCCACACAGTGTTGTGTGGACCATAACAAAAAGTACATTATTTTTATACTGAATGTTCATTATTTTTGTACTGAGTGTATATTATACAATATAATGTACACTCAGTACAAAAATAATGTACATCCCCTGAATATAATGTACATTATTTTTGTACTGAATGTACATTATTTTTGTATTGAATGTACATTATTTTACAATATACAAAATATGATCCACACAACTTGTATGGACCATGGTCCACACAATAATGATTGCCATTTTTATGATGTTTGTCTATTTGTATGTGGCAAATTTATGATCCACACATTGTTGTATAAATCATAACAAAAAGAATATTTTTAATAATAATAATAATAATAATAATAATAATAATAATAATAATAATAATAATAATAATAATAATAATAATATTATTATTATTATTATTATTATTATTATTATTATTATTATTATTATAGTATATAACAAAAATAAGCTAATAATTAAAAAAGAGATTAGGTATTAACAAAAATAAATTAAACCCTATATTTATTATAGAATACATTTATAATATTTAACAAAACTAGATAAGGATAAATTATGTATTACTAAATATAGACTATTTCTGAAAATGCTAATATCAAGGTCTTTTCGGACTATTTTTTTTTTGCAAGATGAATAGATCATACTCGGAAATACTATTTCTAAGAATAAAATAACTTAATAAACAATTGGATAAATCTATTTTTGGGAATACTATTCCAATGGTAATCTATTTTATGAATTAAACATGCTATTAGATTCACCTGGTTTATTCGAACCGAAGTGTATATGATTTGTTTTGATAGCAACCCTTCCTTTCAATAAGCGTATATATACTAATCACTTATTTCCTATTTTTGTATTTGTTGATGTAAGATGTGTCAAATGTTTCATGCAGTCACATCTATACTTTGAATGCACCATATGTGCAATCAACCATTTCAACAAGCACGCTTCCATGCATTATTGTTCATGCCTAGGTGATATATAGATGAGTTCTGGTGCGGAAACTTGTTTAGGTGTAAATATGCGTTTTTATCTGAGCCGTTGAACAATGACTCAAATCAATGAAAATTATAATAATAACTAGTTTTTTACGCGCATTGCGCGATTGAGATAATGCCCAATGTTTTTCTTAAATAAGTATTTTAAAGTATATCAATGCAAGATTATATTAGAATTGTCCATGCATAGATAATTGAATGTTGAATTTGCGTATTTAAATTGGTATTTAAGTTTACATATGCAAGATAATATAGTCAAGATTGATTATAATTGTCAATAAAATAATTGTATGGGTATGGTTGAAACCAAATACGGGACATAAGGGAGAGCAAATAAAAATTAAAGCATAAAATATTAAATATATACTAATATTGTTTGAGGAGATTCCGGCAGTAGAATTTGTAGTTTGAGTTCTATTAAGACTTTAATATTATAATTAGATTAATGTTGTACTTATAATTCTATATTAGATTTTAATATTAGATTTAGACTAATGGTCATTTTTTTTACCCAATATTAAAAATTAAAATCTGAACAATCTAAACTATTCATTTGATTTAATAATTTGACGGTCATTTTTTCTACCCAATGTTTATAATTAAATAAATATTTGAAAGTATATAAATGCAAGATTATATATGAGAAGTTCAACATAAGTAATTTAATGTCTAATTTGTTTATTTAAATATGTAATTCATAGTATATGAATACAATGTAATTAATATAGGAGATTCATTATAATTTTTACTAAACTTTTTTTAAATAGTAACCAAGTATTTTTGTTGCAAAGGGTTCTAATATATTTAATGAATGCACATATATATAAGATCAATGAATGAATCAACGGTACCAGTCCTTTAGGTGTTTTGCTCAGTGTTTATTTAGTTCAATCATTATTGTTAAATAAATTATTATGGATAAAGAAATTCCTAATTTAAGAATTTAGATGTAGTAAAAATTTAAATTTTTTAATTATAATGTAACCGAAATATATTAGACGATTGTTAAATATGATGTAACCCAAAGATCAAAATGCTAAAGAAAGTGTTTTGGTTATTCAACAGTTTGAAGCAACAATTTGTTCCAAACTACTGAAAATACAAACATTGCAATTTACAATATTTTTCCAAAACACATCTATATTTAAAAAAAAAATTATTATTAAAACAATTATTATTATTATTATTATTATTATTATCATTATTATTATTATTATCATTATTATTATTATTATTATTATTATTATTATTATTATTATTATTATTATTATTATTATTATTATTATTATTATTATTATTATTATTATTATTATTATTATTATTATTATTATTATTATTATTATTATTATTATTATTATTATTATACCCTTAGGTCATTTTAAATGTTAATTTAAACAGCTAATCTTTTCAAATATCTTTTTACCAACCGTTGATATAATTCGCTGGTCAAATCCGCTAATATAATCCGCTAACGCTAGCTGCTAACTGCTGATTGTCAAACAAGGACATTGCGAGGTAGTTTCTCACTTCAATTTGTTGTGTGATTTGAATACTCTCTTCGTCAACAAATCCCTCATGTAGTTAATATAATTGACTTTATTAATTTAAATTTTTAAAATTTTTCATGCTATAATAAAATATTTGGTAAATAAATATATAACATTATTTTGTATTATAACTATGATATTAATTAAAAAATTTTTATATTGGAGAGACATAAAGACAATATAACTAATGAAATTATTTTTCTTATTTAATTTATTGATAATGAATAATTTTTAATGAATAAAGACATTGTAGACACATCATTCTAAATTAAAGAAATGCATATGTATTATTTTTTGTTGTAGCTACTAAATTATTATTTTTAATTAATTTAATAAGAGTAAAATAGAGTACTAATTAACCAACTTTGATTGGGATGTAGTTCGAACCTAAGACCTTTCTTATTAAAATCAATGAGTAAGTTAACGGTGAACTAACAGAAATTAACGGAAAAGATAATATTTAACGGAAAAGTTAACGGATAATCATATTCATTAGGGATAAATTAGGAAATCTCAAGGAAAAATTAAAATCTGATCAATCTGAGCCATTCAGTTGATTAAAAAAATTGACCGCCATTTTTTCTACCCATTATAGGCCTAACTCTCTTAGGCTCTTATTAGTATATATATAGTATATATATAGTAGATAATAGATAATAATAATAATAATAATAATAATAATAATAATAATAATAATAATAATAATAAAAAGGCGCGTCCTCAATTAATAAAGAAGCAAACTGTAAAAAATGACGTACTTTAAATGGAAAACAACACACCTTAAGAAGAAAAACAAATTAAAACACCTTAAGAATGAAAATAACGCACTTTAAGAAAGAAAATCACGCACCTAAAACTTTACACCGACGCACCTTAAGAAGAAAAACAACACACCTTAAGAAAGAAAACAACACACTTAAAGCTTTCGGCCAATGCACCTTAAGTTTCAACAACTGACGCATCTTAAGCAAATCAACATGAATGCACACAATCCTACATAAATGCACCCAAATTATTTTAGGGGTAGATTCTATGAATTGTGCACTGTAATATGAGATTGTGCATATGCATTTATGTAGACGATTATGTGCATTTATGTATAAGTTCACAGGTTCTCACGTGAAGAAAGGTTCTCATTGGATCATCACTCTATATATGTCTGTGTATGCATGGGCGGACCCAGTGTTGGGGCAGCTGCCCCCACCCCCACCCCACCCCTTTATATATATATATATATATATATATATATATATATATGTATGTATGTATGTATGTATGTATGTATGTATGTATAACATGAAATATTATATAAAATCTATATTTATGTTGAAAATATTAATAGTTTGAGTATTAGTTGGTTGAACTCTAAATTTTATGTTATAAAAGGCTTATGCCATGGGTTCAAATCTTTTTTTATGAACAAATTAATGCTCTTTTAGTCTAGTTTTTAAAAATCATTTAATTAATATAGTATACAAGTTTATAATATACTTTATTGTATTTGAATTAATTTAGAAAAATCGATCTAAAAGAAATTAAAATTTAAAAGTATTTGTGAATAGATTGTTATTCAAATTCTTTTATCTAATTGATTATGTTTCATATTTTCTCATAAATATATTGTAATTTATAATGTATTTTGTATTTTAACCTTATTATGGTTGTTTGATATTTTGTCATTGACATTTCTAACGTCATTTAATATTCGACCCCACTCAGATGATTTTCTGGGCCCGTCACTCTGTGTATGTGTAATAAGCTTTTAAAATCAGCATACAGAAAAATGGTGAAATAAACCTCCTAAGTAGAGTAAATTGTGCAATTAAGCTCCCTATTTTTTTTTTAAAGACTTATTGGACCACAAGGCATTTTGAAGAGAACTGGAAAATATTCTATAATTTTTTATTTTATTTTTTATTTTTTTTTAAATTGAAGCTCTAGATGGAGACAATCACCGTGGTCTCGGTGCACCACAAGGCAGCCATGGCTGTCTTTTTGGACCCATTAATTGTCTTGTGGTGCCGTATGGACATAGCTACAACTGTCTCCGTGTGATATTTCAATTTTGATTAATTTTGTACTTTTTTAAAAAATTAAAAAAATACTTTTCAATTCACCGTATGGAGCTTGTAAACATCATTGTGAACGTATGTGTTGGATTTGTTAAAAAGGTCAGTAAATATAGTAGCTCATTATCTTATCCGAGTTGTATATTCTGTTTCTAGCTTTCAGCGAGTGGACATTGTCTCCACCTATCTTTATCAGGATGTAATTGCTACAAATTTGGTTCATTAATAAATTACTTTTATATTTCAAAAAAAAAAATGCACAAAATCATGTCAACGTCAAATCAGCGGTAACCTATTAATTAAATATATATAAAATTAGAATTTAACTGTACTATTTACTTGATGAGCTTATTTGACCATTATTTGTAAATATATTTATATTAACATCAAAATGAAATCTATAGTGTAATGGGCACGTGATTACTGATTAGAGAGAAGAGGAGTTAGTAAAATTATTATTGTGTGGTCCATATTATCAAATAATGTACATTTAGTACAAAAATAATATATTCTTAGTATATTAAAAATTTACATTATATTTAGAAAAAATACGTTATTTGAGTACTGAAAATATATTATTTTGTATAATGTATATTCAGTACATGAATAATATACTTTTAATATATTAATAATATTTTTTTATATGATCTACATAACACTGTATGAACCATGGTCAACACAATAATTGTCGAGTCAGTGGGCACTATAGTGAAAAACATTAGGTAAAGCATAATGGTATGTAGCAATCAAAATTTAGGTAGACACAACAAGGTCTCTATCAAGCAATTATAAAAGGAAAGATTGGACATTTTACTAGGTATGGATTGCCGACCAGATCCTCGTCATGGAGCATTTAGGTATGGCCGGTTAGCCATTACGCAAACAAAACAATTAAATATCAAGTTACAAGCCTAACATAAGTAAGAAAAGTAATAAATAATAATTAGATGAACAAACACAAGAGATGTAACATTTGGCATGTTCTGATGTTCACAGGAAGTAAAATTTTTATCAATTGAATAGTGAGAGTTTTTTGGTGATGGGATTTTGTATTTTTATTTTTTAAATGACATTCGTTTTTTGGGTGGCTTGTCAATGTGAGAGTTCTTTGGTGATGGGATTTTGTATTTTTATTTTTTAAATGACATTCGTTTTTTGGGTGGCTTGTCAAGGTGCATTGACATGTATGGCCTGACTGTTTTTTGTCAATCGTTATACCGTGCACTATGGCGCATATAACAATGTGCGCCCCACGCCTTCCAAAACGACGTTGTTTTGTTATGTTGTGTGGGGAGTTGACGTGACAGAGAGTGTGTATATTCTGGTATATAATTATGTACATTATGTTATACAATTATGTAAATTTTTTATACAATTATTTATATTCTTTTATACAATTATGTACATCCGAAACAACGGATTTTTTTAAGAGTTAAAAGTTTATGTTTATTATGTTAAGAGTTTATTTGTATTATGTTAAAAGTTTATGTGTATTATGTATTATGTTATATTATGTGTATTATCTTTTAAAAAAAGAGTATATGTATTCTGTTAAACAATTATGTACATTCTGTTATGCAATTATGTACATTTTCAAAACATGATTTTTTTTAAAGAAGTTAACAACAGACACGAAAAGCGAAATTTCCCAAAAAAAAAAAAGAGAGTACAAAACGACGTCGTTTTGTAGCAGAGCGCACAATGCAATGTGCGCCCTGGGGCACGATATAAATTGCCGTTTTTTGTGGGTTGAGTGATTTGTTATTGTGTTCCATCTTACTTAAAATTACAAGTTAATGTGTATAGGCCAATTGCCTTTTTTTTTTTTTTTTTTTTTTTTTTTTTTTTTTTTTTTTTTGGAATAAAGGTCTAAATTGACCACTGAATGTAACCTGAAAAAAGTACAATTACACCATTGAACACCCCAAATATATGCAATTTCACCTGATAACAGATTATCATCCATTCCATCAGGTTGCCTGCTTACGTGGATGGTGAGTTGACATTTTAAATAATTTTTAATAATAAATTTTAAATTAAAAAAAAAAAGGGCAACCACCCCTTCCCACTCCTCCTTCGTCTCCGGCGTGTTTTATATGAAAATTGTTCATATGTAAATTTTGAATAACTAAATTGTACAAGATTTGGCCCCTTTTTTTTTTTTTTTTTTTTTTTTTTTTTTTTTTTTTTTGGTAGAAAGCGTGTTTTTTCCCAACACACACATATATTCTTTATATGTATGTGTGTATTTATTTATTTATATGTATGAATGTATATCAATGCTTAAATATTAAAAAACTAAATATATAAATATACAAACATGCATATATGATTATATAAACATATATTATTATTATTATTATTATTATTATTATTATTATTATTATTATTTAACCAGGGTAAAGTTTAAATAATTCTAGGTAATCAAAGATTACCTAAGAATGTTAAAAAAAAAAAAGATTTCCTAAGAAAATGGAGGTAATCACATTACGTTTAAACATTACCGCCACATCAGTTTTGAGGTAATATAACATTACCAAGTAATTTTATAACTTAAACCAAACAAGGTAATATAACATTACCAAACTCAGATTACCTAGGTAGTCTAAGATTACTTGAACCAAACGCCGCCTTATAGAGTGCATTTAGCAATACTATAATATGCACCCAATGTGAAAGTGAAGTACACGGTTCACCTTTTAAAGTTTATAGTTTAGTTTTTTAAAGTATTGCTTAGGGGTTCACTTTTTACTACTTAAGGATTTAGTATTTGTTGATTAGTTTTGGGCTTAATTTTCAAGGTTTATCAATAGATACAAGTTGTAGTTTTGCTAAAGTGCATTCTATAGTGTTGCTAAATGTACTTTAAAGTTTTGAATTATTTACAAAAATGCCATCACATTTTTTCTCTGATTGCTTTAGATATGTTAGATCTTTTCAAATTGGCGACTCTGATGAGTTCCTAGTTTTTTTCTAGGCACCCGTTCTCACGGGATTTTGTCTAGTCCCATGAGGCAGAGCTAGATTCTCCAATTGTCTTCTCCGACACTTTTCGAGTCCAAAAACACTGCTCAAAACCTCCAAACACAACCCAATACACATCTCAAACACATTTCCCAGTTGTAAAACGTTTAGATATACATATACATAGATTTTATAGGTTAAAAATCAATACAACTTTGCTATCATCATGCTGGAGGAAAGGGAACCGCAACGGGTGACCGTTTGAGACTCCGGTGTATACTCGCTCTCCAGGTCATATCTTAGGTTCTGGAGATTAGCCGCAATGTAGTCATCAGGAGACCAGAAGACCCGATAGTCATAAAACTCCAAGGAAATCTTTGCGGCGTGGGATGTTAGGGTATGGGTCATCGTCGGGAAGGTATGTTTGCAAAATTGAGAGGGCTAGATGTTTGGGACCGGTAACTGTCACGGGTATTTCACGGATAATATCTAGTTTTTCTACCCTTTGTTGTTGTCCGGAAGGTGGCTAATACTAAAGTGATGACCCCGAGATTGAACCATCACGAAACCTCCCTTGTGCTTGGAAGGTAAGGCTCGAACAGAAAAGAGAAAGCGAAATAGCTATAGGGTGCACAAAATCTCATACCGAGCACAAATCTAAAGGAATACGCCAAAGTTTGGTGGATAGATCTGGTCAGGGCGAATCCCATTAACTCAAGGAAATAGTTGAGAAGTGGTGAGAACGGGAAGGTTAGTGGGGATTTTAGGGAATCTATATGGAACCCGAGCCAATTCCCCTAGTGGCGCTCTATAATGTTTCCCAAGCTACGCCATACATCGAAGGATACCCGACCAATCAAAAGGAAGTAGATTTCTTTGAACTCTGTATGGGTGAATAAGGGTTGGTACTGTTGGACGGCCTCACTACTCAGGTGTTTGTGTTTCCCACTTGCTAGGGTGGGGCTCGGATTTGAGGGGATGGAACCTTGGAAAGAAGGGGAATAGGAATAGTGATTGTGGCCCGGGGCCGGTAAGAAGAGGGAGTGGGGTTTGGTCTAGTGGGTTCTCGACCAAATGGCCCGGCTACATCGTGGTATGGTGGCAACGTCCTCCTCGACCGGACTTCAGCTATGCTCGATGACTTTGAATGGACGCCTAAAAATTCTTCTACTTCGTGGAGAGTCAAGTCGTTTTGAGGATATGGAGAAAGATCCTAACTCGACCTTCTGGTCATAATCTTGCACTAAGGCATTTTGGTTGTCGGTATTTGACATGTCTCCTCCTATAGGAGGGGAAAACATGTTTGAACGGGAATGATAGACCAGGCAAACACCTTAAATATGAAGAACTGGAACTTAAAAGAAATAGGATCGGGGAAAGACCCTTACTGATGATTGCAAAGGGGGGTTGCTCTACACTTTGGGTGCGAAAGGCTTCTTTAGCAATTTGCTCGGGAAGCTCTCGATTCTCTATAAAGGTAAGCGTGACTATGGCTCTCCAATACGCTCTATTTATAGATAACGAGCGGTGGGAAGAATTTTAAATTCGGACTGAATCCCTAGGCGATCTGTAGCCTGGTGGCACATGGTTGGGCATGTGGCGCGGACGGTGATCCACGCGTCATACGGTGGAGCTGAGCCGCATTCGATTTCAACTCGTAAGGACAGGTCGCTAGGGTCGCTTTGGTCGGACATAGCAGTCCGAACCCCTCCTCGCCGAACCAATGTTAGGGAATGGACTTGGAAGGGCTACTTGATAGGGAATATTTTCCGAGTATACCTTCCACTACGACCGTACACCTGCTCGGTACTCGGTCAGGTCATCGATACGAACCATACCCAACCTTAACCGACCAAAAGCTCTATCTTCCAGACTAGATTGTGTTAACCAAGTTAACTGAGGATTACAGTAATTTTCCACTGCTTAGGGGACTGACTTGACCAGTTAGGGTCGGGGCGATCGTCCCGGGTAGGTCCACTTAAGCCTTTAGATTTGGAGTTCAGGCCTCAGCCCAATCCCATTTCAGTAGACGATTAGGAATCTGTGCGCACGTGGCCACCAAGGCATTATTTCTGAGCCCACCGACTGCATGTACAACACATGTCAATCATGCCGGGGATCCAACATCTGTCCCCTTCCTTTCCATATAAATACAACATTTATAGCCATGGAGAGGAATTTTGGGCTTCTCTACCTAACATTATTTAGCTCGGGAATCTCCAACTTTACTCCATAACCTGAGCCTCTAACTTAATCGAATACTCACCCTTTGAAGGATCAATTAATCATCCGACATCACAAATTATACGAATCTATGGACCTAATCGTAATTACAACATCAACAATAATAATGTATATATTCTACATCAAGTAAATTAGTAAGATAATAATGAAAGACAAACTCTTAAGTTATGTATTTATAATTTACATAGTAATGATAGAACTGACAAAAAGTAAAATATTAAGGATCGAATTGATAAAAAAAGAAAGATATAAATGAACAATCATAAAACACTAAAGAAATGCACTAAATGTCATTTAATCATTAAATTATATATTTATAATCCTTTTGGGTGGGGGCGGTACTGACTCAGTAGGTTGAGAAAGTAGTTATGAATAGACACTACATTGTAACAAAGTCAGTAGCATCCAATATATATATAGGATCATATGAGAACATGTGCTTAGGTGAGAACGTGAGAACACATCATGTGCATCCATTTAATTTTCTTTAATAGTCTAGATTAGATTAAGTGTGTGCGAACGCGCATTAAATGTGTGCAAACGCGATTTAATGTGTTTGCACACATTTAATACGCGTTCGCACACACTTAATCTAATCTAGACCATTAAAAAATATTAGATAGATGCACATGATGTGTTCTCACGTTCTCACCAAAGCACATGTTCTCACTGGAACCCTACCATATATATATACACACACACACACACACACACACACACACACACACACACACACACACACACACACATATATATATATATATATATATATATATATATATATATATATATATATATATATATATATATATATATATATATATATCATGGTTGCAAAAATCGCGCCTAGGTGCCGATTAATTGGCGCCTAGGCGTTAGGCGGCCGCTGCGAGGAAGGTTGGAATCGGCCTCCTCCACGGCCGGCCGGCCGGTTCGGCCGTATATTTTAATTTTTTTTAAGTGTTAAAAGTTCGGGGACTTTTGACTCGGTTGTCCGTTTTGAATTTTTTTTAAATCGCGTATTTTTTTAACAAATGCTTCTAATTTCTCCGTTTAGGCGGTTTGTCCCTCTAATTTCTCCAAAAAAAATGCTTCTTTTGCTCTTAATTTTAATTTTTTTTTATGTATTTAGATGATTTCAACAATATTCAAAACGATTTTACAACCACTTATGTAAGTAATTTGTAAGAAAAAACTAGGGCAACCTTATATTTTATTAGTGAATTTCACAATTTTCAATTTTAATTTTTTTAAAAAAAATAAAAAAAATTAAATAAATCGACGCCTAACGTGTTTTGCAACCTTGATATATATATATATATATATATATATATATATATATATATATATATATATATATATATATATATATATATATATATATATGTACATATATGGAGAGCAACTATGTCAAGAAGTATATATATTTATATACTTTCAGAAGTTAGGGTTAAACTGATTGAAGCCCCAGCTCTCAATATTAAAAGATATACATCTCTTGTTTTTATGCTTCTTCTCAAGACCTAAAATTCATGGTGATTACGAAGATGAACTTAAGAAGAATCAACTGTGCTTAAACAATGGACACGAAGATCACTCAGTTGTGGGAACAACGTAGGACTGCGTCAGTGAAGCGGACTGCATCAGAGTTAGCTCTCCATTGAAGGGATTTCATTAGACCTCTGGATGCATGGCTCTCCGACTTCAACAATCCACTAAACCTTTGTAGACTGGGCACTGACCTTGTGTGGGGCCCTTGGTGAGATTATTCTTCTCTACCTTTGTACATTGGATTCTGAGTTAGTGGATTGGACGCATCGGTGATCGTCCCCCAGACGTAGATACACATTGTATTGAACTGGGTAAACAAACCTGTGTGTTGCTTTTATTTTCTACCTTAGTCTTCCGCATTACGCTATCTGTTTATCTATCTGAATGAGTGTCTGATCATAAGTCTGTATTAATCATTTCACTATCCAGTTGGCAAGAAAGTAAATCAAATATCATAGATTAAGAGAATATGCAAAATTACATGTGGTATTAGATCTTTTAAGTCTACATACTGACTTGATCTATACGGGAAAAACTTTTTGCAGTACTCTTAATAATCTGTTTGCTTGGTTATCTGTTGGGGTGTCTGGTCAATTATCTGCCTGTGTGTTCTGGCTGGCTTCCTGACTGTATCAGGATGGACACAAATATGAAACCACCAGAATTGGATGGTCACAACTACTCACTGATTTTGAAGCCCTCAAAATGAATGAAGAAGAAACCATATCTAACTTCCACAGTCGCATTCAGGATCTGATGAACAGAGCTTCTGTTCTAGGGGAGCCGCCGTTTACTAAAGAAAGGGTTGTCAAGAAAATCCTTCGTTCCTTACCCAAAAGGTTCAGGATGAAAGTTACTGTAATTCAGGAAAATACTGGCTTGGAAAAGAAAAGTGTAGGTGAACTTATGGGGAATATACACACCTATGAACTTCAATGATGAATCCCTTGCTCTACTGACAAAAAATTTCAAGAAAATTCTGAAAGGATTCAATCAAAGGAGTCAAGGACAATCTAATAGGATTCAATCCAAAGGTGGAAACCCCGTATATCAGAAATCAGGATCTTCTTCCTCTAAAAAAGACTGGTCAGTCCTAGTCTGGTCGATCAGGTCAATTCAGAAACGCATCCACTGATTCTGGGAAAACCTTGAATCGATCAGTTGAATGCCGAAAGTGTGAAGGGTTTGGACATATACAGACTAAATGTGCAAGCTACCTGAAAAGAAAGAAATCCATGTCTGTGGCTACACTAAGTGATGATGAAGAGGAAACGACAAATCACATGTCTGATGAAAATATTGGAAACTTTGTTGCATTCTTTATAGCAACAGAAATTCACTCAGATGACGAAAACAATGATGAGTCCTACATATCATTAGATGATTTTGAAGAACGACTTATTCAACTAGAGATGGAATTTGCCAAACTTGTTGCTAGTTGGGAACAACTGGTGAAAGCCAACAAAAATATGAATGAAGATCTGAAACAACGTGATGAACAACTGAAGAAACTGAATACTGATCTAGTCATGAAGGATGATCTTATTGCTCATATCAGATCTCGAGAGTGAAAGCTGATAAAGGAGCTGGAGGATCTCAAAAAAAAAAAAAAAAAACATCAAGATGATGGGCATCACCTCAACATTAGATAAAATCCTGGATTTTGGTCGTAATCCTAACAATAGTGTTAGTGTTTTGTTTAGACAGTTAAACCCCAACTATGTAATTGGCTTTATTATTATGTCAAATTAGATTAGGCTTAGTCAGAGTCAGTCTGAAGTCTCAAGAATGAAGACCTGATTGATCAGGGAATCTATCAGAAGCATCGATGAAGACTTGAAGACGTTAGAAGACTGTTCTATGAAGAGCGTATGCGCTGGTAGAAGGCCGTTATGGCTTGAGGTCTTTTTACAAGCAAGTCCTTACTCTTTTGGACACCTCAAAATAGTATTTACGTAATCTGACTAAGAAGCTGTTTGTTGAAACTAATTACAGATACCTCCATTCAACTAGAGATATATATACATAGTGCTGATTCAGGAAGAGGTTGATCATCCATTCTACATTCTGTTGAAAGCACTTGTATTCAAAATCTCATTCTCTGGTTACATCTTTTTCTCAAGACTGGAACTTAATGGTGATTTGAGTTGATGAACTTGAGAAGAAAACAGCGTGCTTAAACTAGTGGACGCGAAGATCACGCAACTGTGGGAGACAGTAAAGGACTACGTCAGTGACGCGGACTGCATCAGAGATTGATCTCCATTGGAAGGACTCCATAGACCTCTGACTGCCTGGATCTCCGTCTTCAACAATCCACTAAATCCAAGTACACTGGGTACTTACCTTGTGTAGATCACTCGGGTGAGATTGTATCTTTCTCCACCTTTGTAATTTGGAAGTTGAGTTAGTGGATTGGACGCATCGGTGTTCGTCCCCCAGATGTAGATACACACTGTATCGAACTGGGTAAACAAATCTTGCGTTGATTTGCTTTCCATATTTACCTTTCCTCACTTTATCTTATCTGGTGGTATATCTGATTGATTATCTATTCTATCGTCTATGTTATATTTGAACACCAACTGTTTGACAAGAAAAGTAGGTAAAAGTCATTAGTCTACCAATTCACACAAAATTACAAATAGAACATGTCTTGGATTGGAGAGGGGACAATCTTCTAAGTCTGCTCCTTCGTTTGTGAAAGAGAATACATCTTACTTTAATCCAGGACTTAGTTATCAAAAGGGTCAATCATCTATGTTAGCACCTGTTTTTGTGAAAGGAAGTTCATCTGCCTCTGCTACTAAGCCTGAATATATATATATATATATATATATATATATATATATATATATATATATATATATATATATATATATATATATATATATAGGATCCGGATCAGGTGAGGACCTAATCTTAGGTGAGGACGTGAGGACCAATCTTGTGCGTTTGTTTTTTTTTTATTTGGATGGCCTAGATTTGAGTTCTTGAGATGACATGGATTGATCTTTTTTGTTAAAGTGGGGTAGTAGTGTCTTTTTCTATATTTTTTGTAAGTGTGAACGCATGTGTAATCCTTGGCCAAATTGGTTTCCTATTTTCTTGGATCATCACCGTTGCAATTTGGAGCCGCGATTTCTTCATCCTTGATTGAGTGTTCGCCCATGCAAACTGATCAGTATTTTTTATTTTTTTTCGCTCGTTCTTTTGAGTATAATATTGTCTATATTTGGATTGTCGTGTATATGTATAAATGCCTGGGTAGTACGATTGTGCATTCGTGTGTGCTGATTGTGCAACCTAGTGTTGTAAGTTGTGCACTATAGGCTAGAGAGTTGTGCATTATAGCACATAGTTCAGTGCATCGTAGGACATTGGGATGTCCACTGTATGATTTTTTGGCGGGGTTTGAATGCACAACAATAAAGTTATCGATGCATAACACTCAGTATAGGAATGTACAACATTTTGTATTGGAATGCACATCTTTTAATAAGACTGATTTACCCTAAATTTATATATTTTAATATTTTCAAGGGGTTTATTTTCTTAATCCGTGTGATTTTTTCCTTTTAATCTCAGCCATACATCATTCTGATTTAATGGTCTAGATTAGTCCTCATGACCTCACCTAAGATTAGGTCCTCACCTGATCCGGACCCTATATATATATATATATATATATATATATATATATATATATATATATATATATATATATATATATACTAAGTTCCAGTCTCTTCATTCAAAATCCAAAGGTAAATATGTGAAGGTCAGACAGTATGTACCTACCTGTCACTACTGTCAGACAAGAGGTCAACCTGGATGTCACTTCTTTTACAGAGATCAAAGGGAGGAAAAGTATCAAAATAAATTCATCACCCCTTTCACAAGACAAGTCTGGGTCAAAAAATCTGAGGTAATATACTATCCTACAATAGTGTTGACAGCTGCAATGACTGAAGCAAGATGGTACTTTGACTTTGGCTGTTCGAGACATATGACTAGGAATTCAAAGTATCTTATGTCTATTCAACCTAGTAGTGGATCAGTGACTTTTGGTGAAGGTCAAAAGGGTAAGATCGTTGGCAAAGGCATTCTAAATGTGCCAGGATTACCTCATCTGGATGAAGTTCTCCTGGTTAATGGTTTACGAGCTAATCTCATAAGTATTAGTCAGCCGTGTGATCAGAATTGGAATGCCTGTTTCAATCGAGACTGCTGTAGTGTTCGAGATAAGGTAGATCAAGTGATAATGGAAGGTACACGTTCGTCTGATAACTGTTATATATTAACAAATGATGCTACTTGTCTTATGACTAAAGCAGACGAATCAAAACTTTGACATCGTCGATTTGGTCACATGAACTTTCGGGTATGGACAAACTGATCAAACTTGATGTTGTTCGAGGGGTACCAAAGCTTAAGGTGGAGCATGAAGGAGTTTGTGGTGCTTGTGCTATAGGAAAACAAATCAGGGATCCTCATAAAGCAGTGAAGATGATCACTACAGAAAGATGCTTGGAATTGGTCCATATACATCTTATCGAACCAACTCAAATTGAGAGCATTGGAGGAAAGAAATACATATTTGTGTGTGTTGAGGATTACTCACATTTTTGTTGGGTATCTTTCTTGAGAGAAAAATCTGAGGCATTTGACGCATTCAAAACTTTGTGCATTTGACTTAAGAAGGAAAAAAGATAAATCCATTGTCAAAATCCTAAGATTCAAAAGTGATCATAGAAAGGAATTTGAGAATTCATTATACTCAGATTTCTGCTCAGAAAATGGGATAGCACATGAATTCTCTGCCTCACGAACAGCTCAACAGAATGGTATTGTTGAATGAAAGAATCGGACTCTACAAGAAATGGCAAGAGTAATGTTGAATGTCTCACATCTGCCGCAACGCTTCTGGGCTAAAGTAGTGCACACTGCATGACATACGATTAATTGAGTCTATCTCAGACCAGACACATCCAAGACTCCATATGAACTGGGTAAACAAACTTGTGTGTTGCTTTTACTTTTTACCTTAGTCTTCTGCATTACGCTATCTGTTTATCTATCTGAATGAGTGTCTGATCGTAAGTCTGTATTAATCAGTTCACTATCCAGTTGGCAAGAAAGTAAATCAAATATCCTAGATTAAGAGAATATGCAAAATTACAGTTAAGAAATCCACGTACAAGTTAAACTGAACTGGAAGTTCAAAAAATAATCTATTTGCGATATTAGCAAATAATCTGTCAAATACATCTATTGATCATATTGATCATAAAAGAGTGACTAGGTCCCATGTACCTTCCCCAAACTTTGAACAATAAATCTACCGATACTCCTTGAAGCCAGAAGTATAGGAGATCCATCGGTGTAAATAAAAATTGCCACTCTTAGAAAAGCTTGATTAATTTTGTCCTTGAAACGTTCATCCAGATGACGAGAAACCCTAGTTAATTCATAAGTGCACCAAACAAACATAATACTAGAGATATGGGACAACCAGATGTGATCTGAATAGTCCTAGGAAATGTCTAGAATCTGGTTGACTTAAATATTGCCATCAACAATTATAAATATGGGAGAGATTGAAGATATTTATGAAAGTATTATAGTTGTCGACAACACAATTGCCATTACAAATTGCTCCGTTATATGCTAATCTGGATCCAGAGTTAGGCACCGAAAGTGCCATGACTATTTAACGTATAAAGGAGTAATTAAGGCATAACTCGACTCGGTAAAATATATATATATATATATATATATATATATATATATATATATATATATATATATATATATATATATATATATATATATATATATATATATATATTCTCTTTATAACAATACACCGTTGAGTGTTAAACCTGAAGGTTACAAATGGGTGTGTGCACAAAAGAGAAATAAGAATAACGAGGTGATATGATATAAAGTGTGTTTGTAGCCTTATGAGTTCACGTATATACCCTTGATTGATTCTAATCAAATATACTCTCCCACGGTAAATGGCATTAAGTTCCGCTACATAATATTATTCGCAAAATGATGAACTTAGATATGCAACTAATATTGATTTCAAAAGTCCCCGAAGGATTTTAAGTTCTCAAAATGAGAAAGAGTGAAAATCGCAACATTAAAAGTATTAAGGTCTTTATATGATTTGAAACAGTTAATAATTGACTGAGTAATTTTTCCTCTTGAAGAAAAGGAATATGTATTTATTATGTGTCATTATGAACTCTTTAAAGAATTGCGAATTGAGTTATTATCCTCATGAAGAAGGAATAATATGTACCATTATGTGCTCGATAAAGGGTTCATAATGAACTTATTTATTTATTATCTCAGTCAATATTGATCGTTTAAACATCAATGAAATATCTAAAGAGCTTGATGATGTCAGTTCATGTCTAAAGACGTGAATTTTTTTTTTTAAATAAAAAGCTTAGGAAAGCTAAGTATTATCTCGACTTGAAGATCGAGGTTTTCCTTGAAGAAATTTTTATACACCAGTTAGCCAATATATCATTTTTGATTGGATACCTAGATAAGTCAATATACAATGGGCTACTTGGGTATTGGCTATTATTTTTGTATCCCCATAATGCCAAGTTCCAAAACTGTTGTACTATATTTACCCTCATTGTCCTATAAAGGGACAATAAAGATTGTGTTGCACAATTGATAAAAGGATATATAATGAAATCCTTTTGACTAGATATTATGATGTCAATTTTATACCCACGTGAGCTCCAGAAGAGTCACGGAATTATTATAAAGTATATTCATTTCATTGATAGTTGTATATATATATTTACAAAATTCCTCTATACATTTTGGAGATTTAATGTATGGGACTTAAAGATTGTTATCTGGAGGGGGAGTATCATTTTACATGAATCAATCCTGAAGATTGGGTCTTGACAACTAACAGATGTACTCTTTTTCCTTAGTTAAGTTTTTCTCCACGGGGTTTTTTCTTAATCTAAAGTTTTTAACGAGGCAGCTAATCTAAAACATGAATACACATACATCATGCACTCTTTTCCTCAACTAATTTTTCTCCACTTGGTTTTTCTAGTGAGATTTTTAACGAGGCATGAGTATGATATAGTAATGTAAATGGGAAAAAGTTGCAAAATAATTGATTAAGTAGACAAACCCCAAAATCCTGAATATTATGCCGATTATGCCTTGAAGGTTTAGGGTTGTATTCTTTTTCCCTTAACTAAGTTGTAACACCCCTAATTTTTAAAACATTTAAAAGCTTACATAAATAACGCAATCCATCGTTAACATCCAAACAGAGCATAAACTATTCGTGAGAGTCGGGGTGCTATGCCACACCTAGGCTTGAGAACCTAGGTGCACAGGCTAAACTAACCAATACATAAAATCCATAAGTTCAAAACACAAGCCAAGGCACGCAGGCCAGCATCAGTACTAACTAAGCTAAGGCTACAAGTCCAACTAGCGCGCTCCTTAGCTACTGATTATCACCTGAAAAATATGTCGTAGCAACCGTTAGCGAATAATGCTGAGTAACTCACTCCCACACATTAAGTACAATTAATATAAATATAAGAAATCATTTTGAAACTGGAATACATATATAATCCTTAGCAACTCTAGTTTTAAAACCAGGATCAAGACTCGAGACACCATCAATATGGCAACATTTCGGATATTATAGAGATACTAGCATGCATCCTACGTTTGCAAGGCATAATAGACAAGTAAGCTCATAAATAGAAAATTAAAGCCAATAATGGGATCCAATGACAATCAATTAGCAAGTAATCATCAAAGCACACAATCAATCTTCCAACCTTATACCAAGTTCCAACCTTTACTCCTCTACATCCTTATATCAGTTCCAACCTGTACCTCCAGGTCACCCATATATCGCCTCCCTTATTGCTCCGGAGCACGCATGCCCCACACCGAAACCACCAACAAGTCCACCAACATGGTAGCACCGAAGTGCCATTCTCATGATCCATGCCTATAGCACTATAATCAAGGGGTTAGCGCATATAGCTCTGACATGGCACCGCGGCGCTTATACACTGACCTAAGCCTTTAGCCAGCAAGTCTAAGGGGTGGTCCGTGCCTTTAGCACGATAACCGAGCACTCGCTGTGCTATTCGCCAATAATTCATTTCCATCAATCACAATTTCATTATCATCGATCTCAACCATCATTGCGCAATGATCACAATACCCATCATCAATCAATCAATCAATCAATCAATCAATCATATAATCAACAATAACAATCAAGGTACAATAACAAGCGACACATGCTACATACAAATTCCTAGAACGATACTCAAAACATCATACGAGACTCATAAACATCAAACGGGGTACCACGGGACACGGGGAAACAACAAACGGGGAAAAACAGCCCACCGCACCACCATATTCCAATGGGTGGGCGGCGGGTGGAGGACCACTCGTCGGCCACCCGTCGGTGGGCAGTCAAGTTTCCAGCGGGTGCCCGGCGGGCAGTCGACTACCCGCCGACTGCCCGCTAGAATTGGGCAGTCAGGGCCGCGGGTAGGTGGTGGGGGTTCGCTTCCCCCCACCTACCCCCCACTGGTACGAAGGTAAATATTTGGTTTGGTGTTTGTTCGTGGAACCCAGAACCATGTCCAAACACATTCCAACACGTATCAACAACAACACGAATTCGATTAACAAAGATTGAATCAAGAATCTTTCCAATTACATTCTAACACGATTCCTAAACATGCCAAGACTCGACATCAATCACATAATGGTTCAGGAGCATCCGGAACCTCAAGAACATCAAGAAATCTATATGCAAAGCCCTAAAGACAAGTCCTAGACTAGAATCAACACTCGAGCATGCATAAACCAACCCAAGAATACCAAGAACATCACAACACGAGATTCACGATATAAACCCTAGGGACAAGCTCTAGACATAATTAAATACAAGATCAAACTAATAACCACACAAGGACATCAAAAATATCAAGAGTAGCAATAATTCACCATATAAACCTAAAGACATGCTCTAACAAGATATACATACAAAATCACACATTCAATCAACTAACGGAGCCAATCAATAAACAATAGCAAGGAAAATAGATTTTGTAAGACATGGGTTACCTCTTAGCCCTTAATCAAATTCCCTTGGCTACTAAGGTTCTTTTCTAAGATCTCCTCCCAATTGATTCTTCCTAGGCTCGGTAGGGGGAATTCCTTTGCTATATTACTTGAGGGAATATTTCGGGTGGCAGAGCTATTCGTGGTAGGGTTTCTAAATGCTTTCTAATCCCTATATATAGATTCAGGAATCCTAACTAGAATCAGAATAGTAAAGACCCACTATCCCTATTCCCGACGGGATTAAAGCTGTGCTAGGGATAAGGGTCCATGGTCCATTGTGAACCATATCAATTAATTAAAGGAATTCTAGTCCAATTAAATCCTTTTTAATTATATATTAACGGAGTTAATTTCATAATTAATCCGAATTTGGAGGTCGTAACACGGGGTGTTACAAGTTTTTCCCACATGATTTTCTTAAGTTAAGGTTTTTAATGAGGCAATCAGTACAAATAGGATTTTACAAATATCATGTACTCTTTTCTTCTACTAGGTTTTTTCACACGTGGTTTTCCTAGTGAAATTTTTAACGAGGCATGAATATATTTAAATATATACTTTATACTCTTTGTCTAGATTTTTCACACAGGGTTTCCTAGCAAGTTTTTACGATACAGGATCATATCAAATAATGTCTAAGGGGGAGTGTTATAAACAATATATTATTGTGGATATTATTATCTATATGGTAAGAGTTGTAGCTAATATAGTGTTTGCCTTTTATGTGTATTACCTTGTGTGTGTGTGTGTGTGTCTGTGTGTGTGTGTGTGTGTGTATATATATATATATATATATATATATATATATATATATATATATATATATATATATATATATACATTTGTAAGAGAATGACTGATGGATAAGATGATCCTTCTGCCCTCTCCATTTTTCTCGGTGTATTCCTTCTTCTTATTGATTGCAGTTTCTATGAGTTCTCAACAAGGTTAAGTTTTTTTTTTTCATTAATTAATCTTCTTTTGATTATTTAGAACAAGACTATATTTTAATTATGCATTTGTATTATTGGAAATAGGGATGGCAACGGGGCGGGGCGGGGGCGGGGGCGGGGGCGGGGAGTATACCCCCCGTCCCCGTCCCCGAATCCCCATCCCTGTCCCCGTCCCCGTCCCCATCCCCGGCGGGGAATTGAAAATAGTCCCCATCCCCGTCCCCGCGGAGAATTAGGCGGGGATGGGGATTCCCCATCCCCGTCAACTCTTAGTTAAAATTTTAAATTTTAAATTTTAAAAATAAAACTTAAATTTTAATTATATATATATATATATTTCATATATATATATATATATATATATATATATATATATATATATATATATATATATATATATATATATATATATATAATGTAATGGCCACTGTAATGCCAATACATTACATTTTATATATACGTACTGTACTACAATGAAATTCTGGAAATGTAATGGCCACTGTAATGCCAAGGCATTACATTTTATATATACAGACAGTAGTACAATGAAATTCTGGCATTACATTATATATATATATATATATATATATATATATATATATATATATATATATATATTTATTTATTTATTTATTTATTTATAAAAATTAATCGGGGAAGGGGCGGGGCGGGGAGGGGTATCCCCATCCCCGTCCCCGTCCCCGACGGGGAATTGATTACATTCCCCGTCCCCGTCCCCGTTCCCCGAAAATTTTTCTTATCCCCGTCCCCGTCGAGGCGGGGATTGGGGATCCCCGTCGGGGACGGGGCACATTGCCATCCCTAATTGGAAAGAAGCGGACAAGCATGAGACATTATGAAACATTACTAACATAAAGGAAGCGGACAACCAATGAAGACGAAGATAATGACAAACATATCCAAAAGCGAATTTGTAACACCCCTAATTTTTAAAAATTTTTAAAGCTGATGGAATAAAGGCAAATCTATTATAAATTACCCAAACAGAGCATAAACTAAACATAATAGGCGGGGTGCTATGCCACATCTGAGCTAGAGAACTCAGATGCACAAGCTAAACTATCTAACAAAGCGTAAACCACAAATAATATCCAAATACAAATCAAGGCACGCAAGCCATCTCATCAAGGCTAGAACTAACTAAACTAAGTCCATGAATCCGACTAGCGCGCTCCGAGGCTACTTAACTGATCCTGAAAAACATTCGGTGTAACAACCGTTAGCGAATAATGCTGGTAACCCACTCCAACGCGTTAAGTACAATATTGGTAGATATAAGAAATCATTTTGAAACTGGAATACGTATATACTTACGAGACTCTAGTTTAAATTCAAGATCAAGACTCAAGACACAACAACAAACCCGACATTATAGAACAATCATAAAGACTAACATGCGTCCTAAGGATACGATACAAGACACAATAGACGAATAAGCTCATAAATAGAAAATAGGGACAACAAGGGCATTCAAAGACAATCAATTAGCAAGTAATCATCAAAGCACACAATTCATCGTCCAACCTTATACCAAGTTCCAACCTTGTAGCTCCCCTCCGTCCTTATATCAGTTTCAACCTATACCTCCAGGCCACCCTTATATCGCCTCCCTTATTCCTCCGGGCAACTACATGCCCCCACCGACAAACCACCAACATATCAAGATAGCACCGCAGTGCCATTCGCATGATCCGTACCTCTAGTACCAATACCAAGGGGTTAGCGCATATAGCCCCGACATGGCACCGCAACACTTATAACCTGACCCATTCTCAATGGCAAGCAAGTCAAAGGTGGGTTTGTGCCTTTAGCATAGTAACCGCTACGCCTGTACCTTTAGTACAATGACTGGGCACTCGTTGTGCCATCCGCCAACAATTCTTTTCCACCAATCACAATCTTATCATCATTATTAGTCACACCGGTCATTGCACAATGACCACGATACTCATCATCATTCAATCAGTTAACACATAATCAACCAAGAACAATTAAAACATAACAACAACGACACGCACTACACATAAATTCCTAGAACGGTATTCAAAACATCAAACGAGGCTTATACACGACAAACCGGGTACAACGGGACACGGGGAAACAACAAATGGGGAAAAACACCGCGAGGCACCAACAAATTCTAGCGGGTAGGTGGTGGGTGGAGGACCACCCGCCAGCGGCCAACCACTATTCCAGCGGGTGGCCGACGAGCAGACCACCGCCCGCCGGCTGCCCGCTGGAATAGTGTTTCCGGGCAGCGGGTAGGTGGCGGGTACCCGTGCCCCACCTACCCCCACTGGTACATAGACAACTTTTCGGTCCCGGGATCTCTCGTGGAACCCAAAACCATGTCCAGACACATTCAAACACATAACGACAACACCACGGATTCAATTAACGGAATTAAACCAAGGATCAAACAAAATACGTTCTAACACGATTCATAAACATGCCAAGGCCTAACATTAATCATATAACGGTTCGGGAGCCTTCGGAACCACAAAAACATCAAGAAGTCTATATGCAAAGTCCCAAATACAAGTCCTAAGCTAGACTCAACACCCGATCATGCATAATCACACCCAAATATACCAAGAACATCATAACAATGAGATTCACGATATAAACCCTAGGGACGAGCTGTAGACATAATTAAAAATACAAGATCATACATATAAGCAATCACAATATCAAGAACATCAAGATTATCAAACAAACACCATATAAACCCTAATCAAAGCTCTATTAAAACTCAATCACAGAATTACACATACGATTATCAAAGGAGCCAATGAATAAGATATAGCAAGGAAAATAGGTTTTGTAAGACATGTGTTACCTCTTAGCCCTAATCAATATCCTTGGCTACTAAGGTTGTTCTCTAAGGTTTCCCTCCAATGGATTCCTCTAAGTTTGGTGGCAGGGAATCCTTTTGCTAGGTTTTCTCGGGGAATATCTCGCGTGGTAGGATTAATTGTGGTAGGGTTTCTAAATTCTTTCTAATCCCCTATATATAGATTCAGGAGTCCTAACTAGAATCTGAATAGTAAAGGCCCGACTTTTCCTATTCCTTATAGAATTAAAGACTTGGTTAAGGATAAGGGTCCATGATCCATTGTGGACCATACTAATTAATTAATGGGAATTCTAGT
This sequence comes from Ipomoea nil, assembly GCF_001879475.1. Classification (NCBI taxonomy): domain Eukaryota; kingdom Viridiplantae; phylum Streptophyta; class Magnoliopsida; order Solanales; family Convolvulaceae; genus Ipomoea; species Ipomoea nil. Next base: position 578,012 of record NW_017619081.1, read on the forward strand.
CTAATTAAATACGTTAACGGAATTAATTTTATAATTAGTCCGGATACGAAGGCCGTAACACGGGGTGTTACAGAATTAATAAAACTTAGAGTAATTCCAACCAAAAGTAATATTTACTACCTAATATCATGTCAACTGCAATAAGTATTTAGATAATTATTTTTTAGAAAAGTGCAAATCAAACATTAATTTTAATGTCCACTATAATGAATTTCTCCTATATAATTTTACATTGATATACTTTGAATTACTTATTTAAATACAAACATTGAGCATTTAATCAATCGCGGAATGCGCATATATATATATATATATATATATATATATATATATATATATATATATATATATATATATATATATATATATATATATATATATATATATATATACAAATCTAATAAGAGCCAATAATGTTAAGCCCTTAACTGGAACAAAAAAATGTTAATTTAACTGTTTCTTAAAATGAATGGTTTATATTATTTTGATTGTTATATTTTTAATGATTTTCCTTATTTACCCTCTATTATATTATTTACTTCCCTTAGATAACCCTAAATTCTGTTAGTATAAACTTTAGTAACGAAATATTCGGTTAATTATTTATTATTCTTAACTTACTCATTAAACATATACTACAAATATGTTAAAATATATTTTAAAAAATATATAATATAAAATTTAACATAAACTTTGGTCAAATAATTAGCCCGACTAAATACATAGCATTCAAAATTGAGTATCAAAAATTATAAATCGGGAACTTTGAAAATCATTTGATTTTCTTGCATTTTAAGAAGAAAAAAAAAAACAAATTTAGGTTAGGTTTTTTTTAAAAAAAAAAAAAAATGACATGTACCGAAGATGAAGACAATCACAATGCTACCCAAAAGAGAATTAAGAAGAATTTGAAAAATGTAAACTAAAAGTAGTATTTATTTAGACTATCGCTTTTAGACTAGCTTATTACAAACTTGCAAACATTTATTTTAGTAACAATTATAATCAATCTCTCACACACACACACATATATATATATATATATATATATATATATATATATATATATATATATATATATATATATATATGTATATATATATATATATGTATATATATATATATATATGTATGTATATATATATACATATATATATGTATATATATATATATATATATATATACACACACATATATATATATATATATATATATATATATATACATATATATATGTATATATATATACACACACACATATATATATATATATATACATATATATATATATATATATATATATTATCTTGCATTTATATACTTTAAATTACCAATTTAATAAACAAATTCAACATTTATTTACCTGTGTATGAACACCTCCTATATAATATTGCATTGATATAGTTTGTAATACTTATTTAAAAATAATCATTGGACGTTATCTTAAAAAAACTAGTATATATTAAACAGCACGAAGGATCAGAGACGGAGCCAAAGGGGGGCAGGGGGCAGCTGCACCCCTCACCCCACCTCCACCCCATATATAATATTTGTATGTATATATGTATATATAGTGCAGGTTTTAGTATTAGTATAAAAAAAAAATTTTTAAATGTCAACAAGAAATGAGTTAGATTAGTTGATAGAGGATATGATTGGTAATAATAAAGGCCAAGGGTTTGAATCCTTTGGTATCAACATAATTTTACAGTTTTTTTTGTTCCATTGATAATTATCTCTTTTGTTTTAATGTTTCACTTTTACTGGAAAAAAAATTCTGAATCTGTTCCTACTACTTCGTCCTCCCTACCCCAAATTTCTGGCTCCATCCTGCGAAGGATGCCGCCATGTTAGGTCGTCGTAGAAGGATCGATGCAATTTAATATCGCACGAAAACAATATTGTTGTTAGGTAAGACATCAACCTAGCAGTCAACAACAAACTTCCTGGCTTGCTCATACATATCTATATAGAGAATAGGATAATCCAAAAATGAGAGAATAATATCATGGCCCTTCAACAGTTCAGAAAGATTATTGCTACATTTTCTTTGAATTATTTTATTTGAGTAAATATTTTATAATTTTATTCTCATTCTAATTTGTCATTTTGGGTAACAAAGACTGGTCCTCTAGAAATTAAGATTTGGTGAGAAAGCAACTATGGTTAGTATATATTTGAACAGCTAAATGATGTGACACTATCCACAGACTTATACATTATTATATGGTTGTTTTTAAAAATTATTTTTAGGGTTAGAAGATATAATAAAATGTGTTGTTCCTTTACACTTTATTTTTTTATTTTATTTTATTTATTTATTATTATTTTTTTTATCTTTCACATTTTTTCTTTTGATTTAACTTTTTTTTTTTAGTACCTCTTGATTTAACTTTTATTTTAAACATTTTTTAACCCTTATTTGCTGGAATTTTTTTTAAAAAATTAGTAATATATGTGGCATAAAATGTGTTTTTATTTAGTATTATTTATGTTGTACATTTATAATTTTTTAACAAGTTTAATTTACTTTTAATATTTTTTTATTTTGTCAATTCTCTCCTCACTATGTAAAATACAAACATGTGTGTATATGTAATTTCTATAATATAGTTCAATTTAATAATAATTTTTTAGGAAAAACATTCAAATTAGCCATGGAACTAAATCTAAAACTGCAATTAGTCCATTGAACTTAAAAATGTGTAATAATTAGATTCCTCAAGTAGCCAAATCTGTTTAGTTATACCAAATAGTGGGTTGACCCTTCCTCAACAGGTTACCATACCACATAACTCCTACATGGATATTAAATTAAACATATTTTTTATTATATTTTAAAATTATGTTTATAAATTAAACATTATTACTTTTATTGTTAGTCTCTCCAAATCTCCTGACAGGATAATAGGGCTGGCACCCGACCTGGATCACAAATGGGCATTGACTCAGCATCACATGGGAACCCAACGGGCAGAACTCCAATGGTCAGGAATTCCAACAGGTGCCACTTTACTACCATTGAAGCCAACATTGAAGTCCCCATTGATGAGAGAGAGTTAAAGGCTAGGCTCCCCATTTATATCCCATGTTGTTACCGTTAGGACTCTAAGTATAAATGGGGCTCCCCTCAGCTAGCAATGGACACACTGTACTTTCTATACTGAGACAAAAAGCAATACAACTATTGTTACTCTCTTTTAGCATTATTATATTATTATTTACCGGTAACGTTATTACCGTCATTGGTGCTTTCATTGAGAGCCTGAGTCCAATACTCAAGCAGGCTACGACAAAAACTCATTCCTCTTTCAACAACAAGCTTGAAAGAATGGCGTCCCGCAGCTCCCACGGTTCTCGCAACGTGAACAATGGCAATGTGAACAATGACAACGCCTCAGGCGACCTCCGTGACCTACTCACCAACAATCGCGGAGGGGACCTCCGAGAACATCTCAACAACGGGAGGCCCGGGGACCTCCGAGACCAGCTCCACAATGGAGGGGCGAACCAAGTCATGAACTTCCAGGCAACCATTCAGCAAGCAGTAGCGGCGGCACTAAACCAAGTGGCGGTGGGACTACAAGGCCAAGTGCCCCCGCCGCGGCCTCAGGAAATAGAGGTAGAATCCCCACGAAGAGTGGATGCCCAGGACGCGACCCGTGCCGCGAGAGACGCAGGGCGTCGCACTAGGACCGGGGGCTCGGGAGAGGGCACCCAAAGAATCGGACCGGCCGGACGGCAACCTAGGCCCTCCCGCTCTGCCCTAGAACTGTTGGGACACGGGGCGCCCGCCCGGCAAAGGCCGGAATCGCGTGCCGAGGGGTCTTCCGCTAGAGGCCCTCATCGACACGAGGAAAGAGAAGCGGAAAGATTGCCCTCAGAAAGGATGGGCGAGTCTCGTGGGTCGGCCCCGCGCCGGCACGGTGACGAGTCGGCCCCGCGTCGACATTCGGATGAGCGACGCTTCGATGAACCGGTCCCGCGTCGGCACTCGGCGGAGCGACGCGTCGATGAGCCGGCTCCGCGTCGGCACTCAGCAGGCGAACGACGCATTGGTGAGCGGGTTCCACACCGACACCTGGAGGGACGAAACGTCGAGGAACCAGCTCCGCGTCGACACTCAGATGGACGGCGCGCCGATGAACTAGCCCCGCACATGGAGGAGCGGCAGCCGGTCCCGCGCCGACACCCTGACGAGTCGGCCCTAGTCGAAAGGCTGCAGAGAAGGATCGAGGAGCTAGCAAGAAGGGTAGAGGCACGGGAGCAGTCGCCGGAACCCGAGGTACGAATGGCAGCACCGTTCTCCCCAAGCATCATGGACGTACCTCTGCCGAGGGACTTCAGGTTACCCGCCATCAAGGCATACACAGGAGCCACTGACCCACGTGTCCACATGACTAGGTACAAGGCTGCTATGGTGATGATTGGGGCAGGGGACGCCATCGTGTGCCGAGCGTTCTTGTCCACCCTGGATGGAACGGCCCAAGATTGGTTCAACACCATCCCAGACGGGTCGATCCAAAATTTTGGAGAGTTGTCCAAAAGCTTCCTGACATACTTCTCTGGTAGCATACAGCGTAAGAAACCGTTCTCCCACCTCTGTGTGGTAAAGCAAGATAGAGGCGAGAGCCTCAAAGACTTCCTGATCAAGTGGAAAAAGGAAGTCAATAATGTCTACGATTTCGACTCCAAGGCAGCGATCCCGATATTCATCCACGCCTTGAGATCAGGGTATTTTCACAAGTAGCTGAACGCCCACCACCCCCGTTCGTACGAAGATTTGATGAGGACGGCTAGCCGCTATGCCGAAGCAGAGGACGTCGACAGGAAGAAAAATGATGAGGAGGACGGCAGGAAGAATGGGAAACCTGGGAAAGTTGGTTCGCCCAGCCAGGCGCCACGTTCGAACCACCCGGCTGCAGGAAAAGGCCGGGACCATGAACGGCCTTGCCTGGTTCCCTTGCGTAACCTAACTCCGCTTACCCATCCCGTCAGCGTCATCCTAAAACAGGCTGAGGAGATGGGAATAGTCGAGTTCCCACCGGAATGCATGAAAGTCTCCCTAAAAGGAGACCAAGCAAAGTACTGTAGGTTCCATAGGCAACCCGGGCACGACACGGACGAATGTAACGTGCTAAAGAGACAAATAGAAGAACTCATCCAGCAGGGCTACTTTCGGCATTTTGTCAAGCGATCCAAGCAGCAGCAACAGCCGCAGCGCGACCCATCAAAAAATCCACCAAAAAATGTCTGGAGGAAGGAGGATGGCGCCGAGCCATCCACCTTGAACGCCAAGAAAAGAGACCACGACCAGATATCGGAGCAGGATGATAGCGAGAAGGAAACCGAGATGGTGCCCAGACGACAAAAGAAACACACTATACATTTCATCTATGGTGGACCAGCTGGCGGCGACACACCTACAGAGAGGAGGAAGTGGAGCAGGCAGCTGTACGTGGGAGAAGTGGTGAGTCTTCCAAAAGGGAAGAAGCAGAGGCGGGAGGCCATCACTTTCTGTGACGAGGACCTTCCCGAGGGCCCCTTACCCCATCGCGACGCACTAGTGATTAAGATGGACATTAATGATATGATCGTACATCCCATCTTGGCCGACACGGGAAGCTCGGTTAACATGATGTACTACGACGCCTTCACCAAGTTGGGGCTACCTAGAGGCCAGCTCAAAGAGGTACGAACTCCATTGTCTGGGTTTACTGGGGATTCCGTGGAAACAGAAGGGTCGGTGACCCTGCCCGTGGAGATAGGCACGAGCCCCAACATTCGCAAGATGGACATGGAGTTCATCGTGGTAAGGCTCACTTGTGCGCACAACATCATACTGGGGAGGCCAGCACTAGAGGACCTCAAGGCCATAATATCAATGGAACACTTGTGCATGAAGTTCCCCACTCCGAATGGGATAGGAGTCGTCAGAGGTGACCGACGGGCGGCCCGCAGTTGCTACGTGAAGGCATGCAAAAAGATTGGCAGCAAGGACTTACAGGTCCACACGATCGCGGAGAAAATTTTCAAAAAAGAAGAGGCCTGGCCCCGCGCCGAGCCCGTGTCAGAGACGGAAGATATAGTTCTGGATCCCTCCAGACCAGACCGAGTGGCGAAGATCGGCACAGGCTTAAGCCCAGAGCTAAGGGCCCAAATAGTGGATGTAATTCGTCGTTCTCACACGGTGTTCGCATGGGGGCCAGAGGACATGCCGGGCATAGATCGAAGGATCATAACCCACAAGCTCGCGGTCGACCCCAGCGGAAAACCAGTGCATCAGCGAAAAAGGTATATGTCGGCAGAACGAAGAGAGTTCGTGAAAAAGGAGGTGACCGCATTACTCAACGTAGGGCACATCAAGGAAATTTACTACCCACAGTGGCTGAGCAACGTAGTCTTAGCTCCCAAAGGATCGACATGGAGGATGTGCGTGGACTACACGGACCTCAATAGGGCATGCCCTATGGACCGTTTTCCACTACCCAATATAGATCAATTGGTGGATGAGACGGCAGGATGTGAACTCATGAGCTTCATGGACGCCTTCCGTGGGTACCATCAGATATCCATGCATGAGGAGGATGCAGAGAAGACCGCCTTCATCACTCCTGAGGGGATATTCTGCTACTTGGTCATGCCGTTCGGATTGAAGAATGCCGGGGCCACATACACTCGCATGGTGGCAAAGCTGTTCAAGTCAGTACTGGGACGAAACATGGAAGTGTACGTGGACGACATGATCGTCAAAAGTCGCAAGGCCACTTCCCATGCCGAGGATCTCAGCGAGGTATTTTCCATTATGAAAAAATTTAATTTGCGCTTGAACCCAAAAAAATGCACCTTCGCCGTTGATGGGGGCAAATTTTTGGGCTTCATGGTCACCAGGAACGGCATTGAGCCGAATCTAGAAAAAGTAAGGACTATCCTTGACATGGAGCCTCCACGGTCCATAAAGGAAGTCCAGAGACTCAACGGGCGTCTGGCGGCCTTAGGCCGTTTTCTATCGAAATCGGCTGAACGTTCCCTCCCCTTCTTCCAAATCTTGAAAAAGAGCAAAGGGTTCGAGTGGACGCCGGACTGTCAGAAGGCCTTCGAAGAGTTGAAAAAATACTTGTTGTCCCCGCCCCTGCTAGCAAAGCCAGAGGCAGGTGAAACCCTAATCCTGTACTTGGGCGTATCACAGGGTGCGATCAGCTCCGTGCTGGTCAAAGAAGAAGGAGGGACTCAGCGTCCCATCTACTACGTAAGCAAAGCCCTTCACGACGCAGAGCTCCGGTACAGTGTGTTGGAGAAAACAGTATTTGCTATAGTCACTTCATCAAAAAGGTTAGCTCACTACTTCCAAGCTCACCCCATCCACGTACTTTCACATCAGCCGTTGGGAAGCTTCCTACGGAATACTAACAGCTCCGCCAGGATGGCACGGTGGGCCATGCACCTCAGTCAGTTTGACATAGATTTTAAACCGAGGCCCGCCATCAAAGGCCAAGCGCTTGCAGACTTTATAGTGGAGTGCACAGCTCGGGAAGTAGCGGATCAAGTAGAAACTGAAGATGGAGGGTGGTGGACTTTGTCCACAGACGGCTCTTCCAACAGCAAAGGCTGCGGCGGCGGTGTGGTGCTCGTCACTCCGGAGGGATTCCGCGCCTACTATGCCATCCGATTCCACTTCAAGTTGTCTAACAATGAGGCGGAGTACGAGGCCATCCTCAATGGACTGCGATTGGCGGCGGGACTACGAGCTGGAAAGGTCCGAATTCGATGCGACTCCAAGCTGGTTGTCAGCCAGGTGTCCGGGGAGTATGAAGCCAACGAAGGAAGCATGCAGAAATACAGAGACGCGGTGTTGAGAACCTTGCGCGAGTTCGAGGGATATGAGATACACCAGGTACCGAGAGAGCAGAACGCCGACGCCGACAAGCTCTCAAAGCTAAGTACCGGAGTCCCCGGCCACATTAGGAAGATCGCTCGACTAGAAGACCTCGAGACTTCAAGTATCGACGTCTCGTGGGTCTTCCCTGTGCAGACTAGGGAGCCATGTTGGATTGATCATATCAAGCGATACAAGGCAGATGGCACCCTACCGCAAGACGAGGCAGACGCCAAGGTAACGAAGTTACGGGCACCTAGCTACGTTGTCTCGGGCGATAAGTTGTACAAACGCTCCTACAACGGCACGTTACTGAGGTGTCTATATCCAGATGAAGCGAAGTTGGAGATAAAAGAAGTCCACGAGGGAGTATGCTCCGCGCACCAAGGGGCGTACACCATTGCGCGCCGCATCATGCTACAAGGGTATTTTTGGCCCAAAATGCTGAGGGATTGCGCCGAATATACAAAGCGATGTCCCAAGTGCCAAGAATTCCAAGCACTGCCGGGTCGATCTGCGACGAACTACACCCTGATAAGCACCGCGATTCCTTTTTCAAGATGGGGAATTGACCTGGTAGGGGCCCTTCCCACGGGGACTGGAAGCAGAAAGTACATCATCGTGGCCATTGACTATTTCACGAAATGGGTGGAGGCCGAGCCCCTAGCGAGCATCACTGCAGCAAGGTGCAAAAGGTTTGTCGAGAAAAACATCCTGTATCGTTTCGGTATCCCCCTCCAGGTAATCACAGACAATAGTCGTTAGTTCGAGGCACGAGAATTTTCAGAATTCTTAGCAGGATGGGGCGTTAAGCATAGCCGGGTAGCGGTATCTTATCCTCAGGCGAATGGGCAAGTGGAGAATGCGAATAGAACCATCCTCGACGGCCTCAAGAAAAAGCTAGAAGTAGCCGGCGGAGCCTGGGTGGAGGAACTCGATGGCATCCTCTGGGCCTATCGCACGACACCAAGAAGGGCCACCGGAGAAACCCCGTTCGCACTCGCCTATGGATTTGAAGCTCGGGCCCCGGTGGAAGTAATCATACCTAGTAGAAGGGTGGAGGAATTCGAGTCAGAACAAAATGAACTCCACCAAAGGGTGGATCTAAACTTCTTGGATGAAAAGAGAGAGGCGGCATTCTGCAAGATGGAGAACTATGGTCGTCAACTAAAGTCCTACCACGACGCAAAAGTCCGACCCCGTTACTTCCAAGTCGGCGACCTTGTGCTGCGAAGAAGGGAAGCCAGCCAACCCCTTGAAGGGGGAAAATTCGCAAAAAAGTGGGAGGGGCCTTACGTCGTGGAGGAAGTCGTTCGTCCAGGGACATACAAGTTAAGAACTACAGGGGGAAGAATGATCGATCGGGTATGGAACTCGGAACATTTGATCAAATACTTTCCTTAAAAACCTTGTAGTAGCAATCATTAGAATTAGTGCTTGGCAATCGCGGTCCGTCCGCTTTACACACTAAAAGTCCTGGGAAATAATATCTTACTTTCATGGTCCGTCCATGTTACTTAATAAAACAAGCTCGTTATCATCTTTTACAAAAAATTTTCGAAGTAATATCTTGTGCTCGTGGTCCGCCCACGTTAAAAAAAAAAAAAAAAAAAAAAAAAAAACCAAGTGGCCGAGGCGTGTGGCTAAGGCAGCGCCTCGGCCCCGATCAAAAAAAAAAAATAAAAAAATAAAAAAAAACTGAGGCCGCGCCTCAGCCAAGGCCGAGGCGCACGCCTCGGCCACAGGCTGAGGCCGAGTCCGAGGCCACAAAAAAAAAATAAAATTATAACAACATGTTTATTCCGAAGTAACTAGTTTATTTCGAATATTCTAAAAATAATAGCAAGTTGTTCAAAAACAGGAAGCAAATTGTTCAACGACATAACCAGAAAGCAAGGGAAAATCTCAAAGACTACAAACTACTCATGATCCGAGAGCTCCTCAATCATAATCTGATCCAGTGGAACATTGGAGACGTTGCTAGTGTCAATGCCGTGAAACTCGTCCACCAAAGAATCCTCCCGAGCGTCCGTGACATCATCAGTGGATTCATTCTCAGCATCAGGATCCGGATTCTTCTCTATCACAGACAAGCCAAGGGACACGGGGTCAAAATTTGGAACCTTCTCCCTCAGCACTGAAAAGATCTCCTGTTGCTTCGTGTACCGCCCAATATTAAAATCCACCTGTGCTTCAGCCTCGACCGCCTCTTGACCAGTCCTAGTCTTGAGGAACTCTCGGATAGCCTCAAGAATGCACATATAGTGCATCGCGTCCTCCCTAAACTCGGCGGAACTCTTATAGACCTCCACAGCCCGGCCGAGGGCGTCGACATGGCCAGCACGGGTCCTCTCGTGGTCCTCCCGCTCCGTCACGATGGCAAGTTTAGCCGCTTCGTGCTCCTTCCTTAGGGCCTCAAGCTCACCCTCCATCTTGCTTATAGCCTCCGCCCGAGCCAACAATGCTTGGTGTTCCTTCCTTAGCGCCCCGAGCTCGCCTTCCATCTTGCTCAAGGCCCCTTCCCGGATCGATAGCAGGCCCTTGAGGCTCTTGTTGTCCGCGTCCCTAATTTTAACATCCTCAATGAGCGAGTCCATCACCCGCCCTCGTTGGGCATGAATGATCTGTCCCTCTAGCAGGGCCTGAAAGTAAACAGAGTAAGACACACGCCAGGGCAGAGAGGGAACATTAAGTATGAAAACACTAACCTCAAAACTGTGCCTGAGATAACGCTCTTGCAGCATGTTGACATCCATGGCTACAAGGTGTTCCAAGTCCGCAGGAGGAGCGATACGGGCAGCATACTCAACCGCATCAAGACTTTTATTTATTAACGACGCTCCGGGTGGCACGTCCATTCCCAGTCGAATCAAGTTGGTCCGAACACGCGAGCCGGACTCAGTAGAAGTATCTCCTCGCACTTCGGGGGGTTGAGGGGAAAAGGTAACGGCCGTGGGCGTCCGAGCCGATGGAGGCTGCGTCACCCCCTCGTCAACCTCGGTTGGAATAGGCACACGCACCTTCGGGGCAACCTTTTTTGGGGTAGGCGTACGCTCAACGTCCTTGGATGGAGTTGGCGTGCGTGCCGGCGGAGGCGGCATCACCTCCGTGGCCTCGGCTTGACTCTTCTTTCCTTTCTCCACCTTGCTCTTCTTAGAGGGGGGATCCGGTCGCGACAAGTATCGGCTAGTCCTCGAAGATGAAGACATGGTACCTGCAATAAAAAGAAGACAAGTTAGAGTTAGTGGTTGACGAATAAAATACTGAGTGGTAACTAAAGAGTACCCGTGGGCGAAAAAACAGCCGGATGAGTCCTCACGAAGCCTAAGCCCGCGAGCTTCCACTCGGTAGTATAATCAACGATCGATAAGAGACCATCCCCCAGTAAATCATCTACATCTCGGCGGAGGGAGGGACTCATGTCAAGAGTAGGAGGGAAACGTAAATGGGATCCCCACGTGACACGAAACGGAAACGGACGACTCACAAGAGTGACAAAGACATATTTGGGTTTCCAATCCTTGTTATAAGTAGGACGGTCCTCAAAGAGTTTGAAATGTGGCCTGCTCGAAATCTGGACGAATCCCTTACCCTCCTGAGAAGCCCTACCAACTATGAAAAGAGCCTGGAAAAGATCTAGCGTGGGTTCTATCCCTTTGTCCTTACATATAGCAAGAAAGCCCGCAATTACCTAGTGACCATTGGGAACTAGCTGGCCGGGGACTATCTCATAGTGGTTCATAATGTAACACCCCGTGTTACGACCCCTAAGATCAATTAAATCATTTAATCAATTACCCAAAAGAAAGAATTAAATCACAATAATTAATTAGGAAGGCCCACCATAGTCCACGGGCCCTTATCCCTAAACCCAATCCTTAGTCCCAAAAGAAATAGAACTAGCAAGCCCATAATATTAGTTCCTAACTAGGACTCCTAAATATATAAATAGGGGACTTAAGAGGCACCTAGAAACCCCCCCCACAAGAATAACGCCCCACCTCCCCAAAGAGCTCCAAGAGTCCCCCTAGAAGAAATCAAGAAAGCCTAAAGAAAGACCCTTCATAGCCAAGGAATTAATTAAGGCTAAGAGGTAACCCATGTCTCAACAAAACCTATTTTCGTAGCTATGATTTCCCCCGTAAGATTTCCCCATATTATTGTGTATTAATGACTTGTGATGATTATGATTGATGATTGAGGTGATGATCCCATGGGGGATCTTGATAGTCTTGATATTGGGAGATTCTTGATAATTATGATGTTCTTGATGATTATATGGAGTTCTTGATGATTATGTTTTGTTCTTGATAATTGTGTGATGCCCTTGATGCTTATGTGTTATTCTTACCGAATCTTGCAATTAGAAGGCGAATCGTATTCTTGTTGATATAAAAGTGATTAGAACCCTAGGTTGTATCGTATGATATTATTCTTGGATTATCGGGTGGGGTAATCGCATGTTTGGGTGTTGATTATGTTTAGAAAAGCATGATAGGTTATGTGCCGTTCGTTTCTCGTATTTGATCCGTTAATTGTCTACGTGTTGTCGTTGATTGCGTTGTAAAGTGTCTAAGCATGGTTTCGGGTTCCACAATCGTTCCCGGGGCGAAATTGTGTGATAAGAGTCAGTGGGGGGTAGGGGACCCGCCACCTACCCACGGCCGGAATGGTGATCCCGGCAGCGGGCAGCCGGCGGGCGGGCAGCTGCCCGCCGGCGACCCGCTGCCCGGAATAGTGAATCCGGCGGGTGGCCCCCCACCCACCGGCTACCCGCTGGAATTTTCCCCATCTTGGGTTCCCGGCTTCCCCGTTTGATGTTTCCTCGTCCCCCGTGGTGTCCCAACGGACTCCGTTTATCGTGCCTATGTCTAGTTTGATATTTCGGGTACCGTTCGTAGGTTTATGAGTCTATTATATTGCATGCTAGTTGAATTGGTGTCCCATTGACCTAGGTGGAAGAAGTATGAACCCCTTAGGACTATTCTTAGTATGTGATGGATCACGCATAGGTTTTGTTATACGTTTTCTCCCCCTTCCCAATGTGTTAATGTGGGTTGCATGTACTTTCTATGTGTTATGTGTGCATGTAACCCCGAGTTGGTTAAGATCAATCGGGCTATACGGGCAGTCGGGTGGGCTGAGAACCATACCGGCTGTTAACCAGGCTGGTAGAGACCGGTCAGGTATATAAATATTATATAGGACTAAGTTCCACTATACGGGCAGTCGGATGGGCTGAGAACCATACCGGCTGTTAACTAGGCTGGTAGAGACCGGTCAGGTATATAAATATTATATAGGACAAAGGTCCACTATACGGGCAGTTGAATGGGCTGAGAACCATCCCAACTGTTAACCAGGCTGGTAAAGACCGGTCAGGTATATAAATATTATGTAGGACAAAGGTCCATCAGTCGGTTGCGATCGGCTCCTCCGTAATGTGAGACGGGGCAGGGTGCTGCGGGGCTGTGTCAGAGCTATATGCGCTGACCCTCATGTATGGGCATGCGATTGGTCCTGTGGCGCCAACAAAGTATGCTATATGATGAGATATGGAGGAGTTGTGTTTATGAGTATATTGGGGGATGTGACTAAGGGATTTATGCTGGGGATTGTTTATGTTGGGTTATGATTATTAATTATGCTCAGCTTTATCTGTCTTGCCTGTTGTGGATTGTATACACCTGTTATAACTGTTGCTTGTGTCTAGCCTTATCTGTCGAGTCATTCCCGGTTTTAAAAGCTATAGTCTCATAGGATATGTCTTCATGCCTTAAAATGGGTTTCGTATATCTATATATATCTCTATACGTATTGTATTTCAACGCGTTGGAGTGGGTTACCAGCATCTCTCGCTGAACAGATATATTTGGCTTTCAGGCACAGAAGATTAAGTCACTGGAGTGCGCTAGAGCTTGGAACATAGAAGTAGTTAGTTTCCCTTTCGGCCTGCGTGCCATGTTTATACATTCATATCATTGAGACATTAGTTAGTTAGCCTGTGCACCTGAGTTCTCTAGCTCAGGTGTGGCATAGCACCCCGTACACTCGTACTCTGTTTGGGATTTAATGAGATTTCACCTTTATTTTATAAGTTTTAAATATCTTGAAAATCTGGGGTGTTACACATAAAATCTACCACAAACCTATGGAGGGGAAACCGCAGCCCAACCTGTAGCGACAGAAGGTGGACCCCAAAATACTTATCCGAGGGTGGGTCGGTGATATTACCCCGAGGTTCAGGAGGGAGAGTCAGAACGTCAGGACTGAGGAGGCCTCTAATATCATCCCAATCCCGTTCCCCTAATTGAGGCTGTATGGACAAGACAAGGGACTTATCAAGAACAGAATAGGAGGCCTTGCGTTTTTTCTTCTTTTTCATTTGGGGCTTAGGTGTAGGCGAGTCAGCAACAAATGGAAGAGGGGGAAAATCTCCGAACAGAGGGGAATCATCATACTCCTCATCAAAGTCAAGTTCTCCAACATCAATTAAGGGAGTGATATCCATTATGAAGCCAAAGACACTAAATCATTGGAGAGGAGCTTGAGATAAAAAAGTTAAGTGAAGCAGGAAAAGATTGGGAAAGCACAAATCAGGGATTTGGAAGGCAAGTTAGGGATTTGGAAAACAAAACCAAATATCCTAAATCAAGTAGAATTCTACACAGGATCAAATAAAATATCCTAAATCAAGAGAATTCTACACAAGATCAAAACAGATTCAGCTTTACTCCCAAGTCAACTCAAACACATCCGTTGACTCATGAGTAGGGGGACTGGTGACAGGATAATAGGGCTGGCACCCGACCCGGATCACAAATGGGCATTGACTCAGCATCACATGGGAACCCAACGGGCAGAACTCCAACGGTCAGGAATTCCAACAGGTGCCACTTTACTACCATTGAAGCCAGCATTAAAGTCCCCATTGATGAGAGAGAGTTAAAGGCTAGGCTCCCCATTTATATCCCATGTTGTTACCGTTAGGACTCTAAGTATAAATGGGGCTCCCCTCAGCTAGCAATGGACACACTGTACTTTCTATACTGAGACAAAAAGCAATACAACTATTGTTACTCTCTTTTAGCATTATTATATTATTATTTACCGGTAACGTTATTACCGTCATCTCCAAACTTCTAACATGTTTTCCCTAAAATCTCCAAAACCTACGAACCAGAATACGTGAAATAGAATATAAGCAATATAAGCAACGAGCTTGTTTAAATTATGTTTTTAAATTAAACATTATTTTGCTTGTTGCTCGCCGCTCACTTACACGGTTTACAGGTTCGCGCACAAGTTCGCAGGTTGTGTTGCAGACATAAAATGGTTCGCATATTCACTCACAAGTTCACAAGTTTGTAGGTTCATCGTTGCAGACAAAAAAAATGAGGGATTTGAGCGATTGGAGATTTTGAGGAAAACATGCTTGTAATTTGGGGAGGCTAATAATAAAAGTAATAATGTTTACTAATACCAATGACCTTGTGGCCTAGTGATACCAAATTACTCTCCCATATGAGAAGTTATGGCTACTCAAGGGATCTAATAGCACATTTTTTAGTTCGATGGCCAATTTGAACATTTTTCATAATTTTTAATCAATAAATAATGTGTATATATTTTCATATGATTTCCTTATTTGAAAATATAACTTCTATTTATTTAACATTTTTTAAAAATTAAAATTTCGAAAAAAAAATTAAAATTTCAACTTTTTGGTAAAAAAGTTTAGTTTTTATTTGTATCTTATTATTGTGGAATATATCCATCATTGACTTATTGTCATCAAAATGTTTTTATTTAATTTATTATGGTACGGATATTAAATTCTAATTATACTAGTAGAAATTATAAGTAAAATTAATTGTATTTGCTAAAAGTTTTTTTTTTTTTTGAAATATAGTACTTAAAAAAAGTTATACTAGATAATAATAATACTTCTTATAATAATAATAAAAAATCTATATTCCAATATTTATAAAATTTATGTGTTTTTTGTTTATTTAATTATTTTAATCTTTTAATTTTACTCACTTCTTGTTAATTGATTACACATAGTGCATATTTGAGGAGAAAGCCTATTACGAAAAATTGTTAGTTGTTCATCTCTATTCTTTTGATAAAATAAAGGAAAAATTGTAATTTATGTCCCTTACAGATATGTCAATTATCAATGTCACTCATAAATTATTAGTAGTGTAAATGTTGTCCCTTAATTTTTAAAACATGATATATATTGCCCCTCTCCTAATAGGAAGAATGAAGAAACATTGTTGTCGGCGGAAGGAGAACAAACGAAGAAAGAAAAATAGAGAAAAACGTGGACTTCAAACAGAGAAAACATCAAGTAACCACATTTACACTACTAATAATTTAGGGGAGAGGTAATATATATATATGTCACATTTTGAAAATTAAAAGGTAACATTTACACCACAAATAATTCAGAAGTTACATTGATAATTGACATATTTGTGAGAGCATAAATTACAATTTTTCCTAAAGTAAAAGAAGGCTGCCAAATTAATGTTTGGAAAATGGCAAATTGGCCCCTAAGTCAAGTGGATAGTGCAATTAGGTTCCCTAAGTAAAAAATAAAAAATAAAAAATTTCATTTAGATCCACTAAGCCTGTAAAATTGTTCAACTAAGTTTAAATTTACCTATTTAGCCGGTTAGTTCTCCAAAAATTTGACACGTGTCTTTTAAAATAATTTTTATTTTAAATTTTTTAAAATTTATTTATTAAAAATTAAGAAAAAAAAGAGAAAGATTACAGCACCGGCTGTCCTCGCCGGACAGCCGATACTGTCTAATAAGCATGACGGATGGCAGCCAAGGCCGTCTGGCCGCCATGACCGTCTAAAACGAGGGTGGCGGCCATGGGCGTGGCCGCCCCCCTCGTTCCATATCTGGACCTCATGTGTTTGAGGTTTAGATCTGGAAGACGGACGGCCATGGCTATTTGAGACGGCAATGGCCGTCCGTCTTCCAGATCTGGACCTCAAACATGAGGTCTAGATATGGAACGAGGGCGGCGGCCACGCCCATGGTCGCCGCCCTCGTTCCAGACGGCCATGGGCGATAGCATCGGCTGTCCAGTGAGGACAACCGTTGCTGTAATCTTCTTCTCTTTTTTTTTTTTTTTTTTTTTTTTTTTTTTTTTTTTTTAAAAATTGTTTAAAATTTTCTTAATTTCTAATAAATAAATTCTAAAAATTTTTAAATAAAAATTATTTAAAAAGACACATGTCAAATTTTTCGAGAAGTAACTTATTAAATAAGTAAATTTGGACTTAATTGAACAATTTTACAAGTTTAGAGGATCTAAATCGAGCTTTTTTAACTTAGAGGACCCAATTGCACTATTCACGTTTTTAAGGAAGATTCTCGTGTTATAGAATCTTTTCTTGTGAAAGGATATTATGATGGACCAGAATTAGATTTAGTACTGGAAAAATATAAAAACATTATTTAAGTATGCAGGTAGAAATGAATTTGAGAAAAACCTTGTTGTCCTATGTTTAACGTGGGGACAAGTATACAACTCAAACAGCATTCTTTTCTTCTTAGGCTGATATTGACAAAATCTGACCACCGGCGGAGTCAACTAAGGCATATTGTGATTCAATGAATTTGATGGGGATATTGGGTGTGGGCCATGGACGCAGAGGGCCTATGGAATTGAGCCGACAAGGGGGGGGGGGGGGGACAAAGTTGGGCCAGAAGGCCAGGAGGAGCCGCCGGCGCCACCCGGCGCCGGCGGCCAAACCCGACCGCCGACCAGGGCGCTGGCCCCGGTCGGCCGTGGCGTGCCCAGCGTGCGCTGGGCGCGGGCCAGCGAGGCCTCAGCGCCCGGTGCGCGGGGGGCCACGGGGCACGCGCGCTGGGCGCGGGCCAGCATGGCCTCAGCGCTCGGCGCGCGTGGGGGCCACAGCCGGCCCCAGGCGGGGGCCGGCGCCGGTGGCCCAGCGACGACACCGACCGGGGCGTTGGCCCCGGTCGGGCGTGGCGTGACCAGCGCGCCCTGGGCGCGGGCCAGCGTGGCCTCGGCGCCCAGCGCGTGCTGGGGGGCCGCAAGCGGCCCGGGCGGGGGCTGGCGCCGACCGGGGCGCTGGCCCCGGCTGGCCGCGACGCGACCAGCGCGCCCGGGGCGCGGGCCAGCGTGGACGTGGCGCAACCGACGCATTTGGCGCGCGGCCCCGGCGTCCCGCGGCGTTGGGCTCGGGCGGTCTCCACAGGAGGGGGTGGGTGTGTCGAGCATGGTGAGTTGGGGGGTGGTGCGAGTGAGGTGGCAAAGGCAATAGGAGTCGGGAAAGGCGGAGAACGTGGTGTAAATGGCGAGGGACAAGCGGAGTGGGGAAGTGGGGATGGATTGCATGGGACACGTGGACGCTAATGGAGGAGGGGGGTTTTGCTATAAATAGAAGCCCTGGACCTCTGGCTAAGGGGGCACTACAGACACGACAAACACTACAGTCTAGTGGTCTTGATCTCATACTCTCAATCCAGTCGCCTGGGTTCGATTCCTATCAGTAGCATAGTCAGCTATAGCCCACCTTGTGGGCCTTGTCCTTTGTATTTGGGTCACTGTTCTTGGGCCTGTACCTCGGGCTTCTATACATATCGTGTTGGGCCTAGCGCCCTACCCCCCGTTCTGTACTCTCTGTACTCGGTTTATGGTGGACCCGGTCCTAATAAAACCATCATTGGCATCGTCTGTGGGGCTCGCTACGATTAGCCCGTGTTCGTAGTCTCTACCACTCTAAACAAAATTCCGAGGTACGCCGAGATGGTCAACCCCTCTGGAGGGCGCCCGCCTAACCCCCCACGTAGCAGAGACGGGCGGGACACCGGCCGCGAGGTGTCGGAGGAAGCACTCGCCTCGGTTCGCGCTGAGGACGGGGGACGCGGAGGTGCTGAACGAGACAACGTGATTCACTCCGAGCCGCCCCCGGTGGGCCCGATAGTGGTACCACGTGGCCGAGGGCCGCGAAGGGCTGACGCTCGCGAGGCTGGATTGGAAGAAGCCGAAGGCGAGAGTGCGTATCGGCCCCCGGGCCAGTCCTAGCCCCCCGGCGGGGTGGTTAGATGCGATTAACACCAAAATAGATGAGTTGGTGCGGTGGAAGGAACATGGTACTCACGTCGTGATCCCCCGGATTTCCCTCACTCCGCCCTTTACCCCCAGTATCATGAACGAACCTCTTCCCCCCAGCTTTAAAGCCCCTGACATGAGAAGGTATGACGGTACAGGCGACCCGCAGGATCACGTCCTGACATACCAGGCGGCCATGATGCTCATGGGGTCGTCAGACGCCTTGATGTGTCGCGCGTTCTTCTCTACGCTATCAGGGGGGGCGCAGCGATGGTTCACGAACCTGAAAGGCGGTTCGCTAGGCTCGTTCCAAGACCTGGCCACCCAGTTCATTACCCATTTCCTGAGGGGAAGGAGGCGCAAGAAGCATTTCACACATCTCGCTAGCGTCAAGAAAGGGGAGGATGAAACCCTCACCCAGTTCCTCACGCGGTGGAGAAGGGAGGAAGCCGAAGTGGAGGACATGGACGACCGGTCTGCAACGGTCATGTTCATCGCAGCCCTCCGTGCTGGGGAGCTGTACAAGAGCCTCCGCCGCAAGGCCCCCGGCTCGTACGCAGCCTTGATGATGAAGGCAGACCGGTATGCCGAAGCTGAAGAAGCCAACCGCATAAAGCGCATAGAAGAGCACGGCAGCAGTAAGAAGCCAAGGATCGAGGAACCGTCACGCCTGAAGAAGGGGGCTAGTTATTCGCGGGAAAGTCTGGAGGATAAGGTGGTTAGCGCCGGGGGGAGGGGGAGGCCCCCGGCGGGTTCACGAGCCCCCCCGCCATGGGCACCGCCGGCGCCTGCCCCGGCACGACCCACCCCGTCAGCACCCCCGGCGGCACGGCCGGCCCCGCGGGTTGCCCCTTTCACCCCACTTATCGCCCCACCCAGCGATATCTTAGCTTATGCAGAGGAGTGTCAATTGGTGAAGACATTTGGTCCCAACCAAATCCCGCCGGGTACAGACACCACGAGATACTGCAAATTTCACCGCCGCTACGGCCACGCCACCAACGATTGCCAGGCATGGAGGAAAGAGATAGAGTTCCTCATACAAGCAGGGAAGTTGACGAATTTCATAGACTGGGAGCGGCTGGCTGCGAGGAACGCTAAACGTCCGACGGTCGGGCCTGCAGGGGAGGCTAAGGGGAAATCGACTGACTCCGGGGAGGGCCCGGGGAGGCGCCCAGTGATCAATGTCATCTTTGGGGGAGGGGCCTCGAAGGTAGATGGTGGCTGTTATGTAGGTGCAGTGGACGAACACCCCCAGTTGAAAAGGCTCCGCCGGGAACCGATTTGGTTTTCGGACAATGACCTGCCAGCACGGGAGACTACTCCGAAGGACGCACTCGTAGTAGCCATGGTGGTCAACGGGGTCTGCGTCAAGCGCGTGCTTGTGGACACAGGCAGCAGTGTTAACGTAATGTATCACGACGTGTTCGTGAAATTAGGACTGAGCGAGGATCAGCTCCGACCGATGAGAACGCCACTGGCTGGTTTCACTGGGGACACGATAGAGACAGAAGGGTCGATAGTGCTTCCTGTGGAAGTTGGTAACCCCCCGCACGTGAAAAAAGTGGACATGGAATTCCTCGTGGTGAGGATAGTATGCGCCCATAACCTCATCTTAGGGAGGCCTGGGCTGGCAGCACTGGGCGGACTTATTTCGATGGAGCATTTATGTTTGAAATTCCATACCCCCGAGGGGGTGGGGACGGTACGGGGTGATCAGCATCTCGCCCGGAAGTGCTATGAGACGGCATGCGAGAGAATGCTGACGGAGGAATTACCTGTCCATACCGTGGAGAAGGAGGCTGAGAGGGAGAAAAAGGTAGGACCCGAGCCAGCTGTGGAGTTGGAGGAGATCCCCCTGGACCCAAGTCGACCAGACAAGTGCGTTAGGATAGGCAAGGGCCTTGCCCCGGGGCTACGGGAACGGGTCATCGCCGTTCTACGCGAATACTCGATGATATTCGCGTGGGGTCCCGAAGACATGCCCGGGATCGACCGATCCATCATATCGCATAGACTGGCGGTAGACCCCAATTTCAAACCCGTTAAGCAGAAAAGACGACACCTGTCAGCGGAGAGGAGGGCGTTCGTGAAGACAGAAGTAGACACGCTCCTAGCGATAGGGCATATACGGAAGGCAATGTATCCGGCATGGCTGGCCAACGTGGTCCTAGCCCCGAAGCCGCCCACTTGGCGCATGTGCGTGGATTACACGGACTTAAACAAGGCATGCCCCCAAGACCCTTTCCCCCTGCCCCGTATGGATCAATTGGTTGACGAAACATTGGGATGTGAGTTGCTGAGTTTTATGGATGCGTTCAAAGGGTACCACCAAATCTTCATGGCAGAAGAAGACGAGGAGAAGACGGCGTTCGTGACCCCAGATGGGATATATTGTTATCGGGTCATGGCGTTCGGTCTAAAAAATTCCGGGGCCACATTTACCCGTTGGTAGCAGAAATATTCAAGGACCTCCTCGGGAACATAATGGAGGCCTATGTGGACGATATGCTGGTCAAGAGCAAGGATTCCGATACCCACCCAGCATACCTGACCCAATGCTTCGAGATTATGAAGCAGAAGAACCTGCGCCTGAACCTGAAGAAGTGCGCGTTCGCAGTGACGGGGGGAAAATTCCTGGGGTTCATGGTCACTCACCGGGGGATAGAGGTCAATCCCGAAAAGGCACAGAACATCCTCAAGATGCAGCCCCCAACATCGATAAAAGATGTCCAGAGGCTCAACGGCCGGCTGGCCGCCTTGAACAGATTCATGTCCAAGCTTGCGGAGAAGTCCCTCCCATTCTTCCAGGTCATGAAGCAAAGGAGCGGCTTCACCTGGACCCCGGAATGCCAGGAGGCCTTCGATCAATTCAAAGCATATCTGTCCGCGGCACCGGTCCTTTCCAAGCCGGAGAAAGGGGAGCCATTGTACGTATACCTCGGGGTAGCACCCGCGGCCATTAGCTCGGTGCTGCTCAGAGAGGAAACAGGAATCCAGAAACCTATCTACTACTTTAGCAGGGCCCTACATGACGCCGAGCTCAGGTACACCCCGCTTGAAAAAACGGTATACGCCCTCGTGAGAACGGTCCGAAAACTGGTATACTACTTCCAAGCACACCATGTAATTTTCCTGACAGACCAGCCCCTGGGCACCATCTTGAGAAACCCAGTCTCGTCAGGCCGCATGGTGAAGTGGGCGGTCGAACTCTCCCAGTATAGTCTCGAATACCGCCCCCGCACAGCTATCAAGGGTCAAGCCCTCGCTGACTTCATCGTGGAGTGCACCATCCCAGAACGCCAGGAGAGACAGACGGAAGAAGGCGCAGGAGAGTGGGAAATGTATACCGATGGCGCCTCGAGTAAAAAGGGTTGCGGCGGTGGCGTCGTGCTCATCTCGCCAGAAGGATTCAAGGCCTACCAAGCCCTTAGGTTCTGCTTCCCTCTCTCCAACAACGAAGCTGAATATGAAGCATTGATCGGGGGCCTGAGGTTGGCCCAAGCCTTACAAGCACGCCACCTCAAGATTCGATCAGACTCTCGACTGGTCGTGGGCCACGTCAACAATCAGTTCGAAGCACTGGAAGACAGGATGCGGCAATACCGAGATGTAGTCCAAAGACTATTGGCATCCGTAGAGCGGTGGGAACTAGCCCAGATTCCGAGGACAGACAACGGCGAGGCGGACCTTTTGTCCCGCGTGGTGCAAGGTGTCGAAGACCACCTAAGTTATGTGTCCAAGATAGCTCGGACAATTGACATCGATGCACCCAGCATAGATAAGGACGAGGTCCTGACCGTAATACCATCCCCAGATGAATGGATGCAGGAGATGATCCGTTACAAGGAACAAGGTCTAGCACCCCTCGACCCTCAACGAGCGCAGAAAATAGTGTCCATGGCCCCGTCTTACAGGATGATTGAAGGAAGATTATTCAAACTATCCTTTGGAGGGCCCATGCTCCGATGCTTAACCCGAGCAGAAGCCAACAAAGTCATAGCGGAAGTCCATGAAGGAGTGTGCGCTGCACACCAGGGCGCCCAAACCCTGGCCAGGAAAATATCTTGCAAGGGTATTACTGGCCCCGCATCAGAGCCGATTGCCAGGACTACGTGAGGAAGTGTCCTACATGCCAACAGTTCGCGATTTTACCCGGCAAACCTGCCTCTTATTACACCCCGGTCACTTCAGCCATCCCATTCGCGCGTTGGGGCATCGACTTGGCGGGTCCTTTCCCCAAAGGGGTGGGAGGCTTGAAGTTCCTAATCGTGGCCATAGATTATTTCACCAAGTGGGTAGAAGCAGAGCCCCTTGCCTCCATCACAGGGACCCAGTGCCGAAAATTTGTATGGAAAAATATCTTCACGAGATTTGGGTTACCCCACCAAATCGTGTCCGACAACGGCAAACAGTTTGACAACCAAGAATTCGCTCATTTCTGCGCTTATTACGGGGTGGAGCATATCAAGGTCGCCGTAGCCTATCCCCAAGCTAACGGTCAGGTAGAGAATGCCAACCGCACCATCATTGACGGCATTAAGAAGCGAGTCGAAGCAACGGGGTCCACCTGGTACGAGGAACTACCGTCCATATTATGGGCCTATAGAACAACCCCCCGAAAAGCAACGGGAGATACCCCTTTCGCGCTCACATATGGGTGCGAAGCACGGACGCCAGTAGAAGTGATAACCCCCGCGAGGAGCAGCACGCGGTTCCAACCTGGCCAGAATGAGGAAGACCTCCGGGTCGAATTGAACTTCCTACAGGAGAGGAGGGAGGCAGCCAGACGAAATATTGCTATCTACCAACAGGCGATTAAACGCTACCATGACGCAAGGACATGCCCCCGTCATTTCCAGGTGGGCGACCTAGTCCTGCGACGACGAGAAGCCAGCAAACCACTTCAGGGTGGCAAGCTAGCCAAGAATTGGGAGGGGCCGTACAAAGTGGCGGAGTCAGTGCACAAAAACACTTACAAACTTAAAACAATGCAGGGTAGGACCGTGGACCGCGTTTGGAACGCCCACCACCTGCGAAGGTTCTTTCAGTAAATAGAATAGCTCAAGGTAGGACAAATAACGCGACTCCCATGGCATTACCGTGGTATGTAGCATCGTAAGTAATTCATATTTCCCTTGTAGACGACATCGTGTCGCATGTTAATAATATCCGCGATTTTCACACATTGCATTAAGTGTTACAGACTTTCGGCGGATGGGGCATGCGGGTTATCACTCCCCTCATGCGCGGACTTGCCCCCGGCAAGCCGCATGGTTTTGGCGGATGGGGCATGTGGGTTATCGCAACCCTCATGCGCGGACTTGCCCCCGGCAAGCCGCATGGTTTTGGCGGATGGGGCATGTGGGTTATCGCAACCCACATGCGCGGACTTGCCCCCGGCAAGCCGCGTGCATTTGGCGGATGGGGCATGTGGGTTATCGCAACCCACATGCGCGGACTTGCCCACGGCAAGCCGCATGGTTTTGGCGGATGGGGCAGGTGGGTTATCGTAACCCACATGCGCGGACTTGCCCACGGCAAGCCGCATGGTTTTGGCGGATGGGGCATGTGGGTTATCGCAACCCACATGCGCGGACTTGCCCCCGGCAAGCCGCATGGTTTTGGCGGATGGGGCATGTGGGTTATCGCAACCCACATGCGCGGACTTGCCCACGGCAAGCCGCATGGTTTTGGCGGATGGGGCATGTGGGTTATCGCAACCCACATGCGCGGACTTGCCCACGGCAAGCCGCATGGTTTTGGCGGATGGGGCATGTGGGTTATCGCAACCTACATGCGCGGACTTGCCCCCGGCAAGCCGCATGGTTTTGGCGGATGGGGCATGTGGGTTATCGCAACCCACATGCGCGGACTTGCCCACGGCAAGCCGCATGGCTTTGGCGGATGGGGCATGTGGGTTATCGCAACCCACATGCGCGGACTTGCCCACGGCAAGCCGCATGTATTTGGCGGCCAAAAAAAAAAAAAAAAAAAAGGGAGCGAAGATAGACTATCATTAGATCATTAAGGTTTCCGAAATTACATAAAAAAAAGGAGCGATAATAGACTATCATTAGATCATTTTCCAAAATTACGAAAAAAAAAAAAAGAAAAAAAAAAAAAAAAGGCTACGGGGCCGCAGAAGCAGCAGCTGAGCTAGAAAATCCAGAGCCCGAGTTGATAGTGAGATGGAGATCGGAAGGGTCTACACTCCCGACAATGCCAGATCCGGCCACAGGTTCCGAGGGAGCCGCAACAGACGACGTCACACCATGTTGCGCCACCTCGGGGGTCATAAGCACATCGCCACCAGCAGGTGTAGTAGACGAAGGAGTGGCCCGAGCCCGAGTAGGTCGAAGAGGAAGGACGCCTGGCAGTTTCCACCCTTCATTGCTGAAAGAGGTAAATCGGCGCTCTAGCTTCCCGTAAAGCCTATCCTGCATATCCCGTTGTCCCATGTAGAACGCCGCATTGCATTCCTGCACCAACCTATTTTGACCTTCTAGCGTCTCGCGCAACCACACCTCCGCTACCGGCCCCATGGCCGCCCTGCCCCCGGGGGTAGTGGCCCACTCCTGGAGGACCTGTACAAGGGGGGGGGGGGGGGGGGGGGCGTATAATCCTGGTACTCCTGCACAGATTGCCACCCTAACATGGCCTCGACCATACCTTCGCTAGAACGATCCGAATGCCCTAACCACCAGCGGATCAGCCCAGGCATACGTGTGCACGAATATTCACTAGCAGCACGCGCAAAATCTTCAGTCTTTTGCCAATCCTCCACGGCACCCTTAAGGGCTTTGTCATGATCTAGCCATTGTCTTTTATGCTCCTCCTGCAAAGTCTTGTGGTCCCCCTGCAAAACCTGGTGCTCCTCCCCTAGTGTTTTGTGCTTCTCCAGAAGGACCTGGTGCTCCTCCCCCAATGTTTTATGTTCCTCCTGGAGGGCCTGTTGCTTATCCCCCAAGGCCTGGTACTCTTGCTGTAGCGTCTGGTGCACTTCCCTCAAGGTTTTCAATTCTCTGATGACGCGCCTACGAGCCTCCTCCTCTTCCCGGAGAGTATGCTCTAAACCTTGGTGTGCCCTCTCTAACTCGGCGTACTCCCGAGAGGCCTCCTGCAAGCGCTGGTGAAGCCCGATGGATTGCATAACCATCTGCATAGAACAGCGAACCACAGGATACAAATAGTTAAAAAAAAAAAAAAAGGGACCACTCACGTTCATGGAATCTCCAACTTGGCGGGAACTCAAGGTTTCCATCGGAGTACTATCAATCCAGAAGCGCCGATGGGCTGGTACCATATCTCGCACCCCGCGAACAATAAAGTCCACATGATCAGGATCACAAGGACGAAGACGAGGGCGGCCCGGACCGGTCGAAATCCGGGCGGCTAGAGGATCTCGAGCATCATACTCACCGACAGCGCTGGGTGTAGCCTGCGGCGCGGCTAGAGAGGGCCCATGAGAAGGGGAGTCCGCGGCCTGGAATGGAGTGAAAGGGGGAGAAATGAGCAGGTGAAAATTGTACGTTGGAATCCACCCCATCCATGACAGGGTCATCCATAAGTCCCACCGACGATGCCCCATCATCATCATCATCAACGTCATCACCGGAAGCGGCTTCGGAACTAGGAGCCCGCCGTCGTTTACGAGTCTGGTAGGCCTTGAGCATTTGGGGAGTACTCTCCACAGGAGCTGGGCACAACGAGCACAACCATCAGATATATACATACACGGTAAGAAAAAAAAAAAAAAAAAAAAAAACAGAACAGATATATACGTACACATTAAAAATATATATATAAAAAAAAAAGATATATATATATATATATATATATATATATATATATATATATATATATATATATATATATATATATATATATATATATATATATATATATATATATATATATATATATATATATATATATGCATACATACGTACCTAGAGGCGGACCGGTGCTGAGTTGGTGGAGCCGAGAGGGCTCATGGTACCTGCGGTGATCATGGGGACCATCGGCGCACAGTCGCGCCCTATCATCATCCAGACCCGAATAGCCGGGAGGCGTATAGAGAGGAGGGTGCTGCACCCACACGTTACTAAACCCCAACCCAGAATCACCAGTGGGATAACGAAGGTACACAAACTTCTCTTTCCAATTTTTTGGAAGAGATGGCAGGGAGGTCACGAAAGGGTGATTAGGAATAGGTTGAAGGTGGAGAAAAGATGACCCACTTTGGCGCACATTGAAAACTTGTAAAAGCAGAGACAGGGAAGGTGCTACCTGGATTTCACGGCACCGGGTAATAAAACAGGTGATAAAGCGATAACCGTTCGGAGTCATTTGACAGGGCGCTATCCCATGGCACTCAAGAAACGTCCGAACAAGGGGATGAGGGGGGAACTGAAGACCTGCCTGGATCGAATGATAATGCACGGCCACCTTATCAGCAGATGGGGGATCGGTCATGGTCCGGTCCTCCCCAGGCACGGTGATCTCAACATCTGGGCCCAGCCATCCGTCCAAACAATCAAGTTCGGCCTTGGAGATTTTGGCACGTAGGCCGCGAGGAGTAGAAGGATCGAGATGGCGGATGGAAGTATTGGCAGCTGGAGGGGCGCGAGGCGACATGGGCGACATAGGGAGTGATCTCTGGGCGGGGCGAGAAGATGGATTGGAGAAGACCGGAGAGCTGGCGGCAGTGATTGGCGAACGAGTAACACCAAACACCCCCAGGCCCCGGTTAGGCGGCAGAGTAGCGGCGAGACCAGAGACGGGAGCAGCATGGCGAGTAGTGGGAGAAGGTGGCGAGGGTTGGGGAGAACTCATGGTGTGAATAGCACGGGGCTGAAGCTGGATTTAAAACGGTAAGCAGCGGGGGTGGAGGGAACTGATTATAGCAGAACAGTAGAGGATGTGGAAATAGCAAGAGAAAATTGGCTTTAAATAGAGAGGAGGGGAGTAGTTGAGATTTTAGGGGGGGAACCAGTCATCTAATCTGAGTGGGAAACAGACTGAGAAAAAGCCCTACTTCTACTCCAGTTAGGTATCAAGATACCCAAATGGAGTGGGGGACTTGTGATGGGGATATTGGGTGTGGGCCATGGACGCAGAGGGCCTATGGAATTGGGCCGACAAGGGGGGGGGGACAAAGTTGGGCCGGAAGGCCAGGAGGAGCCGCCGGCGCCACCCGGCGCCGGCGGCCAAACCCGGCCGCCGACCAGGGCGCTGGCCCCGGTCGGCCGTGGCGTGCCCAGCGCGCGCTGGGCGCGGGGGGGCACGGGGCACGCGCGCTGGGCGCGGGCCAGCATGGCCTCAGCGCCCGGCGCGCGTGGGGGCCACGGCCGGCCCCAGGCGGGGGACGGCGCCGGTGGCCCAGCGACGACACCGACCGGGGCGTTGGCCCCGGTCGGGCGTGGCGCGACCAGCGCGCCCTGGGCGCGGGCCAGCGTGGCCTCGGCGCCCAGCGCGTGTTGGGGGCCGCAAGCGGCCCGGGCGGGGGCTGGCGGCGACCGGGGCGCTGGCCCCGGCTGGCCGCGACGCGACCAGCGCGCCCGGGGCGCGGGCCAGCGTGGCCGTGGCGCAACCGACGCATTTGGCGCGCGGCCCCGGCGTCCCGCGGCGTTGGGCTCGGGCGGTCTCCACAGGAGGGGGTGGGTGCGCCGAGCATCGTGAGTTGGGGGGTGGTGCGAGTGAGGTGGCAAAGGCAATAGGAGTCGGGAAAGGCGGAGAACGTGGTGTAAATGGCGAGGGACAAGCGGAGTGGGGAAGTGGGGATGGATTGCATGGGACACGTGGACGCTAATGGAGGAGGGGGATTTTGCTATAAATAGAAGCCCTAGACCTCTGGCTAAGGGGGCACGACAAACACTATAGTCTAGTGGTCTTGATCTCATACTCTCAATCCAGTCGCCTGGATTCGATTCCTATCAGTAGCATAGTCAGCTATAGCCCACCTTGTGGGCCTTGTCCTTTGTATTTGGGTCACTATTCTTAGGCCTGTACCTCGGGCTTCTATACATATTGTGTTGGGCCTAGTGCCCTACCCCCCGTTCTGTACTCTCTGTACCCGGTGGACCCGGTCCTAATAAAACCATCAGAATTAAATCAAAAGCGACCACATTATTATTAGGTAAACCCGGAAGTATTAAACTCTTTATTTGTCCAGCACCTTGTGCTCAAATGACACCTCTGTGACTTCGATGATGAGGTATTGACTCTTTGAGCTTCTGTTAGTTTGAGAAAGAAAAACTCTTTATTTTATTACAATTACTTTTTTTTTTTTGAATGCTTATTACAATTACTTGATTATTTGATATTTCATATTTGTTAGGAATGTAAAGGGGTAGAGTATTCGTAAAAATGGTCTTGCCTTTAATTAAACTTAACAAAATTTAGAATATTCAAATTCTACAAAAAAAATGATTAAAAATAAATAAATAAATAAATAAATAAATAAATATATATATATATATATATATATATATATATATATATATATATATATATATATATATATATATATATATATATATATATATATATATACACAAACACACACACACACACAGTAGTATTTGTTATGTGTCATGCACAAACGTAAATGTCCAATAATAATAATCAATATTAAAATTTTAGTTATATTGAAATATTTTTTTTAAATAATAGTATATAATTTTTTTTTTAAAAATGCATAATTGTAAATTTCATATTGTATTAAATGTAGAATTAATAATTTGGGTAATAATTATTGTATTATTTTATTTTATTTTTTTGAAAAGAAACGATACAATGCTATTAACTGGAAATAATATGAGAAATACTTCTAGAAGGGATGGAGGCAACCCTCAAACCATCATAAGAACCACATGCCCTTACTAAAACATAAGGCAAATTTAAGTTGTGGAACCGCGTCCACCTTACAAGGTGGATACGGTTTCAAAACTATTCATAATTATGAATATATAGTTCAAAAATTATGAACATATAGTTCTATAAATATGAACATAGAGTTGTGAACATAATTATGAACATATAGTTCTGTTATTATGAATATAGAGATTCAATAATTGTGAATATGAAGTTAAAAAATTATGAATATATAGCTTTATAATTATGACCATATAGTTCAGTAATTATGAACATATAGTTCTGTAATTGTGAATATACAGTTCAATAATTATGAATATGAAGTTTTAAAATTATGAATATATAACTTTATAATTATGAACATATAGTTCAGTAATTATGAAATAGAACTATATGTTCATAATTACTGAACTATATGGTCATAATTATAAAGCTATATATTCATAATTTTTTAACTTCATAAGCAACCTAGTCAGTTGATCAACTAATTAACATGACGACATGCCGGCAAATTGGAGGAATCATCATCCATTATATATATGTATATGCACTTACACATGTGCATTGTTTGTCTTTTTTTAGTTAGCCGCCTAGGCGACTGCCTAAGCCCCGCCTAAGCCGTCTAGGCGCTAGGCGCTACTCTACCGCCTGACTAGCACCTAGCGCCTATTGCAATCATGGGTGAATGAGAAATTGATTTTCAAAGTAGATCTATTTGAGAGAAGTCAAAAGTTACGAAAGGTTGAAGTACTTTTTGTAGCACTTACGAAGAGTGCTAATTATGTTTAGCATTGTAAAGTGCAAATATTTAACACTTCTCGCGAAGTGCTAAATAGCATCACTTTATGAGTAGTGCTAATATGTTAGCTCTCACGAGGAGTGCTAATTTAATGCACTTACGAGAGGTACAAGTTAAGCATTCGTCATATGATTAATGCGTGTTAGTTATACGTCTGAATAGACTACATATGATTGATGCGTGTTAGTCACTCTCTGTATGTATATAGAGATAGAGAATTGTCTCTTCGGAGAATGTCTTCTCCCTCCCCTTTTCTCCCCCCACTCTCCACCCCCAGCCTTTCTTCCACTTTTTCTCATCTTCTTTCTCTCCTATTTTTGATACATTGGAGTCTAGAGACACCTTAATTCTCTCATCGTAACTAAATGTCTCATTAGTTTAGGGTTGTTGGCAAATTTGTTGAGTGTAATGGAAGCTAATGCATGCCGATTTTTATAATTTAATTCAATATATCTAAATGACTAAACTTTCAAAAAAAAAAAAAAAAAAGACTAAATTGTGAAGAAATGAAGTGTAGGTATTGGTACTTATATAACATTAGATTAGATATTATTAGTCTATAGTCCAAAAATATTCCCATAATTGGAACCATACCTAATGCGCATCTAGCCGACGGGTGATAGAGTATGCACTCGTGTCATTATAATAATTCCATATTCTGGTAAATATACACAAATAATATGAATTAAATCACGATATGAACTTGACTATATATTTTAATAAATCAACTCTACAACTAATATAGGCATCTAGCTATTCTATTAATGGTTACATCTACCTAATACCTTGACTGGTGTGGTGTGTATATATAATTACATATATACTCTCTCACCTCCATTTCATTTTGGTGGCCTTTGGTTAAAATATTAGAATTAAAATCGTAATTGAAATAAAACATTTGACAATTATAATAGGTTTAAGTAAAATCAATATTTGTTTGGTAGTAAATAGGAGTTGGAATCAAAATAAATAAATATATAAAACCATTATATATATATATATATATATATATATATATATATATATATATATATCCTATACTTATATTTGGAGTTGCCATTTGCTCCAAAAAAATGGCACCCCTTGCTTACCATTGATTTTAAATCTAATGGATGAAATTTTTTGATTTAATTTTTGATTTATTTTTTCATTTTAATTGCCCTCAATTTGTAAAAAAATAACAACTTTACCATTACTTTTTGTCATCTTCCTCTTGATGTGATCTTTGTCTTCTTTTTTCTCATAATTCCAACACTCTCGTTCTTTTTTTTTTTTTTTTTAACATTTCATTTTTAGAAAACCAGTACATTATTATAGCTAACATCTCCATTCTCTCCCTCAAAACCAAACCTAATGTCCTCCTGCAATTCAATTCTTGTATATCATGTTAGTATCTAAATAACTTATTTATGTATTCTTATTTATTTTGTCATATAACAATTATTAAAAATCATATATATTATTATTTAAAAATTAGAACATACTTATTTTAAAAAGAAAAAACAAAAAATTAGAACATAATAATTGATTGTTGGGCATGATGTTTCGCGCAAAGCGCGTGCCCTCGACTAGTATATATATAATGAGTGGTTCTGGAGGGGAGAGTCTCCCAGGTGAAATATGGGGTGAGATTTGAGCCGTTGATCAAATCTAGATCGTGGCTCAAATCAATGAAATTAAAAAAAAAAAAAAAAAAAACACGCTTCCTAAGAATACAAAAGTTAAGTGTTAAAATGACACACCTTAAGTGTTACAATGACGCAACTTAAGTGTTAAAATGACGAACCTTCAGTGTTAAAAATGATGCACCTTAAGTGTTAAAATGACGAACCTTCAGTGTTAAAAATGATGCACCTTAAGTGTTAAAATGACGCACCTTCAGTGTTAAAAATGATGCACCTTAAGTGGTAAAATGACGCACCTTCAGTGTTAAAAATGATGCACCTTAAGTGTTAAAATGATGCAGAGTGAATTCCATTTTTGGTCCTACTGTTATATGGGCGTTTCCAATTTTAGTCCACTTTAATTTTTTTTGCCACTTTACCACCACTGTTATTGAATGTGTTCCACTTTTAGTCCACCGTTAATATTTCCGTCAAGAGGTCGTATAATCAAAGGGTATTTTTTTATTTTTATGTTTATCTCTTCTCTTTTAATCCAGGCGCTTCATCCTCCTCCTCCGATATTCGAAGATGGCTCTTCGAACAATGAGAATGGGAAGCCAAAGCTACATCGTTTCGTTCGTTCCAACATGGGCCGGCGAGGTTTCTTAGGTTTTAGGTTTAATGTTCTCATTTCTTAAGTCAAACATAGTCTTGGATGAGAAGAAAGGTCAAAATACCCCTAGATTACACGGCCTCTTGATGGAAATACTAACGGTGGGACTAAAAGTGGAACACATTCAATAATAGTGGTTATAAAGTGGCAAAAAAAATTAAGGTGGACTAAAATTGGAAGCGGCCCTATTACAGTAGGACCAAAAATGGAATTCACTCAAATGATGCACCTTAAGTGTTAATTAAAATGACGCACTTTAAGCTTTGAAAATACGCACCTTAAACTTTGCAAGTACACACCTTAAGTTTTCAAGTGTAGAACTGACACACCTTAACTGTTAAAACGGTGCACCGTAAGTGTTAAAATGACGCACCTAAAGAATTGATAATACACACCTTAAGGTTTCAACAATACATAAAATTACCACAATGGCATCGCGTTTCTTTTAATATTCATTCTAGGCAGTTGATTTTGACAAGATCAATGGCTATGATTAATCCGCATGTTTTACCTGGAGACCTCCTTCACATTCGCGTGCGCCAAGAACGGCTATGATTAATCTGCATGTTTTACCTGGAGACACACACACACACACACACACACACACACACACACACACATATAAAGACTTTGGATCCCATGAGAACACACCCTCAGGAGAAAACTAAGAACAAATCTCAACTTTAAGTGTGTAAAAATTCGATGGTTCTGATCAGATTTTTTTTCTAAATGTGGTGACATTTTCGTACTACTGACTCTGTTAAAATGTAGTAACTGTTCATAACTACTTTGTCAACCTATTAAACCAATTTGTGCCACTAGACCACAAGGTCATTAGCTATTTATTTATTTATTATATGCACCCAACTTACCTAATCAACGAAGTCCTCCCTATCACTCCTGAATTCCCCATCACATTAATATATACAAGCTTGTTCGCCAAATTAAATTATTTAATTTGTTTTCAACCCAAATAATGGAATTAGGATATTTGGTGATGATATGATTTTTCCTAACAACAAACAATCAAATATTTGATAAAAAATGAAAAATATATAAAAATAAGTCAAATTAATTACAATGCAAAAAAAATCTACTTGGCCATATACCTTCTCTCCACCAGCATAAGTTGATGCACTTTTTTTTTTTTTTTTATATATAAATTAGATGTTTTAATTCGGTGTACACATTATTATTTTTATTTGATATAATGTATAAAGGGATTTCTATAATTAATATATATATATATATATATATATATATATATATATATATATATATATATATATATATATATATATATATAGAGGCGGGTTCAGGTGCGGCAGTGTCTTACGGTGCGGTTATTTCTTACGGTGCGGCAACACCAATAGTTCACCAAATATGCACCATCAACGTTAGGAAATACACCACACAAAACAGAGTAAACAGAGCCCTGCATCACCAAACACACACCATTAGGTGTGAGTAAAAACACCATACACTGTTCGGAAATACACCATTGGGGGTGGTGAGTTATATGGTGTGTTTTTTTGAGTCTGTGGTGTATTTTGTGATGTTTTATTACATTTCATTGGGGTGTGTTTTTATTACACTGTTGGTGTATTCTGGAATTTGACCGCACCGCCGCACCGTAAGACCCCGCCGCATATGAGCGCTCTTCTATATATATATATATATATATATATATATATATATATATATATATATATATATATATATATATATATATATATATATATATATATATATATATATATATATAGTGAAAGGTTCCCGTGCGGTTGAATGCTTCTCGTGCGTTTGTGCGGGTGATTAATGTGCGTGAGATTTGTACTCAATGTGCGTGAGTGTTGTGTCTAATGTGCCTGATATTTGTACTTAATGTGTGTGAATGTGTAAAATGCAGCAGAAAATATGAATGTAAGTTTCTCCTTTCCCAATGGGGTTGATCACCCTTCGCCGAAGTTCCCGCGTGATTTACGGAGAATCGAATTGCAGGTTTTCATGAAAAAATGGCGCTTAATCTTGGAAGTTGCTGAGGACACTCAATATGCAAGAACGAACTCAACACAGCAGCATAACATACATAAGCAAGCTAAGGCAGCACTGCAAAGGTTTCCAAGAGTAGTGAGAAACAAAAAGAGTTTTTGAAGGAAGAAGTAACAAGAAGCTTAGGTTTTAATGTGCGTGAGTTTTCTGTTCTGCTTCTTTCTGAGCTCGTAACAAGAAGCTTGTTGTTGTTGTTATTGTTGTTGTTGTTGTTGTTGTTGTTATTATTATTATTATTATTACTATTACTACTACTAGTAGGTGCACCCGCGCGATGCGCGGCTATATATATAGTATGATGTATATACAGTATAGAATATAGTTATAAGAGTTTGAAAAAATGTGAAATGAAAAGTTGTGATTTTATTACACATTGATGAATATAGTAATTTTATTATACATTGTTGAATACTTCATTGTTGAAATAATGTGATGCATGGCTACCTATATAGTACATATTATATTACGTATAATAATATAATAATAATAATAAGAAACCTAGTATTTAAAAAAATACTAAATTTTAAATAATAAATTGTTGAATGTTATTATACATTATTGAAGACTTCTTTGTACACAACATTTTTAGTCGTACTAAGACATGGTACACTTTCCTCGCAAATCAAAATTTTCAAACCCCTGGGGTTACTAACTCTTGAAACAGCTACGTATAGTTGTCCATGGTTAAAGACCGGTTTTTTCAACAACAACCCAACTTTAGCAAGCGTTTGTCCTTGACTTTTGTTGATTGTCATGGCATAGGATAGCATCAAAGGAAATTGCTTTCGTTGAAATTTGAAAGGCAATCTTGGATCTGACGGTGTAAGTGACATCCTAGGAATCAATACTCTGGTTCCTGCATTTGTACCGCACAAGATTTGGCCTTCCAACACATGGTCAGCCAACCTTATAACAATCAACCTTGTACCGTTGCATAATCCTAGTGTGTGATCAATATTTCGCAATAGCATAACAGGTGATCCAACTTTCAATGTCAAAGCATGATTTGGTACTCCAGAACATCTCAAGGCATTCAAGAATTCAGGAGTGTGCTAATCCGCTAACATGTCAACATTGGCATCTGACTTACACACAGAATCACAACTCAAGTATGTCTTACCCTCAGCCGGATTATGATCATTCATGTATTGGTTAACGGCATCTACCACATCCAATGTTAGAGCCAAAATTGCACTATGATTAAGATATGACAAATCGGCAATTCCCAGTCGGAAATTAGGGAAAGTGCTATCAACAATTGTAGCAATAGGGTCATCTTCGCACTTCAACAACAAATCTTCTAGAACAGTAATCTCGGACTCCCCATCAAGTTGACACCCAATAATTCCGTCACCTATATTAGCTATCCATTTTGCAAATTCCCCGATCTCCTTGCACTCGTTTTCTGATTGCACTAGTTTATAGATATAAATTAATAAATAAATAAATAAATAAATAAATATATATATATATATATATATATATATATATATATATATATATATATAATATTATATGTTTGTTCGGTCGGAATCTTTTGAGAAGAGGAAGAAGGGTGAATACCCTTCTCCTTCGCATGTCTGAACAGATCTGTTCTTCACCCTCTCAAAACGATATTCTAATCTCTCTCTGTCAAGCCTAAATCTAGATCAGTCCTTAGTCATAATCTCCGATTCAACTGTTCTTATTGAACATTGTTTCTGGAGAAATTGTAGTCGGGTCTAGATGAGCATCGCCCCGATTATCAGTACATAATCGCGATCTTTCATTTCTGTGAAAGATCGTAGTGTTCAACAACGGTAAATGGTGGTAATCGCGATGCAGTGAAGCTAATTTTCAACTGCTAAGGTTAGTATGCGTTAAATTTGCAGTCAATTTGTTTAGGGTTTCATATTTTTCATTGTTGTTTGTTCTAAACTTGATCTAATTTTCTGGATCTAAGCATGCATATCGACAATCATAGATAAAATCTCTTAGTTTCATATTTGTATGATTCATAGCAATTAGGGTTCTAAATCGTATTCTTTGTAGTGTTGCTCTAAAAACACCCAATTGAAATTACTGTTAACTGTGTAAATATCATGTTCAAAATGCTATAGCTATATTATTATTCACACAAACCCTAACCTCTAATCGACTTTAACATGTTGTTTTTCATGGACATACTGAAATTATTTAAGGAGATGGAGAGCATAAATAGAATCGCACAGGAAGAGGGATGCTACAATGCAGCTTCATTTCAAGTATGAAAAAGATAAGTTTCGAACTTACCTTTATTTTCCTCACTTGGTTTCCTTTTGATGCCTATAATTGTTGACTTAGTGATTTTCCTCATTGCTCTGTCTATTGTGTGTACTTGAAAATGTAGATGTGAATTGTCTATTTGGCTGGGGTCTGAAACTGGAGAACTGTGTTGGTAGTTAGATGGGGCATCTTTCTTTAGATGGGTTCATTGTAGTTTATTTAAGTTTTGCCTATATTTTGAAAATAGGATTGGAACTGAAGAGTTTTCTCTTAATAGTAATGATAGCTGTTCATCAATTATATTTAATGTTTAGGAAATTTGTTTCTTTCCCTAAGAATGATTAACTTTTACTTAACAGGCCAATAATTCCATTGTCTTCTCAGTTTTTTAGTTAACACATTAATGTTAATTACTTTACAGATCTTGAATTTAGGTGCTGTTATCTAATTTCTTTCTAAATGTGCTAGCAAATTTCTTCTATACTGGTGTTGTTCTTTCTCATCTCCGTCAACACTAAAGTGGGCTGCCTTCGGGGATCATATGAAAATATTTCCGAATCTATTTCATCTATTTGTGAATCGGTTCATACACTCCTTGATTACGCCAAAAAGGGGGAAGAGAGATTCAGTCATTTGGAAGGCATGCTTGAGATGATGATGACTGCCATGGCCACCCGAAATGTTGGCACAAGCAGTAGTAGAGGTGGAGGAGGCAGATCTGCTGGCAGAAATATTGCTAGAAGAGGAGGATTGGAATATTGTTTCGGTGGTGGTGAAGCTGGCAGTCCAGGAGGATCAAGCTGCGCAAATACCACTAACCGTTCTTTTCGTGACATTGTTTGTGCAGGAGGAAACATTGAGCAAATTAATTGGTATAACCGTGCAGCTCTCTATTTGGAATCCACACCAAGAGATGGAAGAGTTGAAATGCCAAAGTTGGTGACTTTGAATGATCTGTCAAAGGGAATGAAGAAGAGTGGTCCAAGTGATCAAAATTTATGGGTTTCAAACGAGAATTTCAGAAGAATCAAAAGCTATGCTAGAGCTTTGATGATCATGGTTCTAAAGGACTATATCAAGGTCAATGATGCCGAGCTACAAAATGGAAGAAGCCTAGAAGAATGCATCATATGGTATGAAGAAGGTATACTGCCCGGGAACAACACCATCGAAGCATTCAACTATTATTCAGTTGGGCAGGTATGCAACAATTATGCCATTAGTGACAATTTCATTGATGTTCAAAATCATATAAATCATGTGCTTAAAGAGAGGAGAAACAAAGTCATTAGATGATTTGTATGATTGTCACATTTGTTTTTGTACGGTCTACGGGAACATGAACCCATGAACAATTTGGAACAATTTGGAATGATTCGAATTATCTGTTTATGATGCTACTAGTTTTCCTTGTTATTTATTTTATTTGTCTTGAAAGGTAACATTTTTAGCTTAGTTTGTATCAAATCGCATAAATTGGAAAAATGCAAAAACTCATTATTATTAAAAGTCCAAAAATGCGAATAGGAATTTTAGTTGCTAAAAATACCTTTCTTAGAGTCAAAATCAAATGTTAAACTCGTCTTGGCTATGTCTAAGTTAATAAAATCTTTTGAAAAATAATTGTTTTTAAAAGACAAGCCAAATGACTGAGTATAGGTTTTGGCGTCATCAAAAAGGGGGAAAATTGATAGGAATATTTTTGTAAGTTTTGATGAGCCAAATGTACTTTAGATCCCCTTAGTTTTTAGGTCTTTTAGTACAAGCATCATAAATCAGAATATCGAGTCAAAAGGAATCTACCATAGGAAGAACAAAATTAATTTGAGAAATTAATTTTGGTCCTACGAGTATTCATCCGAGAAAGAAGCATAAAGGAATGGCATTGCAAAGAATGACCGGATGAGCCTAACGGTGAAATGGTAGAAGTCCTTACTCAAAACGATCACACTCGAAATCGATTCCCCTCCAAGGACTTATTTTTACAAGTCAAGTTTTCGGACAAGCACAATGCTACCAAAAGAGCACAATGCTACCAAAAGAGCACAATGCTACCAAAAGAGCACGATGTGTGCTGAGAAGCACAATGTGTGCTAAGGAGCACAATGTGAACAAGCAAGATGTGTCCAAAGGAGCACAATGCGACCAAATCAGAAAAGCACAATGTTCAAGTCAAGGTGCACGATGCTCAAGTCAAAGGAGCACAATGTGGCAAAGAAGCAAGATGATCAGAAATTGGGTAAATTCGAAGGAATTTATTCTAAGTCTACCCACATGCTACAAGAATCCAAAATTGCCTGAAAGACATTTGATCAGAACGGAAAAATATTTATTAAGACATGAATATAAAAACTTATCCTAGAAATAAATTCCATCAAATGAATTTATTTCAAAGATACGTTGGATATTCAAAATAACAAGAAAAATAATATTTTAAGAAACAACTAGAAAATCAAGTTGTGATAAAATATTATTTGTCAGGCAAGTTGACAATCAAATCAAAATTGAAGACCTACTATTGTCAACAATATCAGGCTATGAAGATTCAAATTTCAAATATCAAATTATCCCACTCCAACGGATATATTTGATTTCCTATAAAAAGCCATGAAGACTTGAAGACATAAGCAGCGATGAAGAGGTGCACAAGATAGACACGAGATAGAAGTGCAATACACACGAAAATTTAAAAGTGCAAGTGCTCAAATATTCTTAGAGACTTGGTCTGAATAGTCTCAAAAATCTAGTTGGAGAGAGATACAATTACCTTTGTATTTGTAATTGTAAAAAGAGTATAGCTGTGTGCAAAATACTCTAGTGAGTGTAGCTGTGTGAAAAACACTCGTAGTTTCTAAGTGTAGCTGTGTGCAAGACACTTAGTTGGCGTTGAGTATAGCTGTGTGCGAAATACTCGGAGTTAAGTGTAGCTGTGTGCGAGACACTTGGAGTTGGGTGTAGCTGTGTGCAAAACATCCGGAAGAAGTGCTTGTGTAGCACTTATTCACTATTGTAACTGTGTGTGGAAAATAGTGAATTTCTCCTAGACGCGAAAGGAGAAAAGTGGACTAGGAAGATTACGCCACTTCCGAACCACTATAAATTGCCTCTCTCATTTACATACCGCACTTACATAATTTGCTCTATCTATCAATCTTATCCGACTAACCCGTTTACTATTCACAGTTTATCTTAATCTTTCGGGTTTAGTATGTTTTCACGTATGCATGTGAC
This sequence comes from Ipomoea nil, assembly GCF_001879475.1. Lineage (NCBI taxonomy): Eukaryota > Viridiplantae > Streptophyta > Magnoliopsida > Solanales > Convolvulaceae > Ipomoea > Ipomoea nil. The sequence continues at coordinate 618,475 of NW_017619081.1, forward strand.
TCAAACTTCTCGAGCTTAAATATTGAATCCTTCTAAGCAAGTTTGACGTGTTGCATGTAACATTCATCACACGGTCGACGTGATACGATATTTACTATCTTGAATATTGTTATTACACATTGAGTGAACCATCTCCTTTATATATTCAAGATATCTCTGTCACTTTAAATATCATCTGTACCTATCTTACACGCGTATTTAAATTATTGATTGGGCATAACTCTTTACGTACTACTTATTCCGTTGTGCAGTTTAAACTTACTCTATTTACTTGTTACTTAGAGTTGAAGTTATCAAAGAGTTATTTATTTCGAAAAAGCTTGAAAGTCTATTCACCCCCCCCCTAGACTTTCACCACCCTATCGGGACCAACAATTGGTATCAGAGCGGTTGTCTATTTGAGTCAATTTTGACTGCTAGACAGATCTCGAAAAATCAAGATGATGAAAAGAGATATGGCTCTTGCCCAAAATTTATTGTTTTCCTTAGAAAAATTTGATAATTGGAAAATTCGCATGCAGGTACATTTATCCGCATTACATGATGAAATGTGGGAAGTGGTTACAAGTGGTCCTATTGAGATTTTGCAAGTCAACACCTCATCCGTACAGACAAGTGACACTCCACAATACATTCCAAAACCGAAAGCGGAATGGTCTCGTGAAGATAGAACAAGAAATAACTTGGACAATATTGCCAAGGATATTTTGTTTAAATCTATCGATGACACGATATTTCCAAAAGTTCGAAAGTGTCAATCCGCGAAGGAAGTTTGGGAAACGCTCATTCAAATTGGTGAAGGAGACGAGCAAGAAAAGGATAATAAGCTCACTATAGCATTAAAGAAATTCGAGGATTTCAAAATGCTAAACGGCGAAAATATTACCGACATGGAAACAAGATTTGCCAAAATCTTAGGAGAGATTAATGATCTTGGAAAAGATATTAATCAGAAAGAAATCTCACTCAAAATTCTACGTGGTCTACCATCTACATGGGACATGAAAGTCACGGCCATGAGAGATCATAGGGATTTAAAAACCCTATCGACCGATAAGCTCTTTAGTGATCTAAAAGCTTATGAGTTTGAGATGAAATCAAGATCAGAGGAAGATCATGAAGAAAAGAACAACGCACTTATAGCCGAGCAACCATCAACCTCAAGGTCAGTACAAAATGTTGAATTATTGCCTAACGATCAATTTGCTCTCTTTGTCAAAAAATTTAGGAAATTCATGAAGAGAAGCAACTACAAGAAAAATCCACAAGGGAAATCGTGGAACGCAACAAAGAATTCGAAGAAAGAAATTGTTGAGGAAGATTCGAATTTATGCTACAATTGTAGAAAGCCTGGACACTTTGCAGCAAGTTGTCCACACCCTAAGGTAAGTAAAAGTCAATATACAAATGTTCCTAACTCTCAACAGGAAGAATTCAAGCCCAAAGATAAAAGGTTCACAAAGGAGAGAAGAAAAGCACTTATTAGTCACCCACTTGAAATAAGTGAGTCAGAAGAATCTTCAAGTGATGAAAGTGACACCTCAAAGGATGACGATGCAATGTTTTGCATGAGTATCTCCAACAATTCACCCTACGAGGACATGTGTCTTATGGCAAATGGAAGTGAAGAAAATGAGGTAACATCTCACTCTTATGATTCTGTCAATTCTTCATTTTCTAGAGAGTCCTTCTTTCACTTAATGGAAGAATGTCAAACCGTAATGGACACTCACTCTCAACTCAAAGAGCGCAATTGTCTTTTGATTCTCGAAAAAGATCAAATAAATGAGAAATTGCAAAATGCTCTACTTGAAATGAAAGACTTGAAAGATAAAATTATTTGTCTTCAAGAAGAGTGTAAATCAAGGGAAGTGAGAGAACACAACCTTAGAGAGGTTATAGCAGCATTTACACATTCATCCAAAATAATGGACAAAATGGTAAATATGCAAAAACTCTCAAGTGATAAAACCGGACTCGGTTATGATCCATCGTGTTCTCAAGCCTCCAAGAACTTGGCCAATTCTACTACTACTTTAAGTAATAAAGTCCAAGTAGTAAAATTTGTAAAAGGTCAAGAAAGCACAGTGAGACAAGGAGTTGGTTATCAAACGAATGTCAAAATTAATACTGTTAGGCCGAAGCCCCAAAGAAATATTATTCACCTAAACAGTATACAAAAAGGCAAAAGTTTGTTCCTAAATGGAAACACACCAATGAGTCTAGTGCACAAAGCCCTCATAGGAAAATGGGAAGGAATCCAAGAATTGAGGTAGGGAGATTTTATCCCTCAAAACAAGGTTGGGTTGGTTATATTAAACCATGGACTAAGTCCAGATTTAATGCCTATCCTAGGCCCAAACAATCTACCTCCCATGTGCCAAAAAATCGAGTCAATTTTCAAAAACCGGCACAAAAATTGTTTTCAAAAATTAATTATGATTATAATGTGTTTAATGGTTACCAATCACCTAAGCTTAGATCAGTGAGTACAAGGTGGATTTGTGTACCAAAAATGACTAACACTCAAGGACCCAAATCAAGTTGGGTACCTAAAAATGTTTGATTTGTTTGCAGAAAGTTTGGTACTTCGATAGTGGATGTTCTAGACACATGACTGGAAATAAATCTAGTCTTGTGAATCTTAAAAGTATCGAAGGACCAAAAGTCGTATTCGGTGGAAATGAACGATACGGCATAACAAAAGGAATTGGTACAATTTTTCGAAATGGTTTGAAAATCGAAGATGTATCCTTTGTTGAAGGTCTAAAATTCAACTTGTTGAGTATAAGTCAATTTTGTGAAAAAAGGATATCTAGTTGAGTTCTTCAAAGACAAGTGCCAAGTGAAGAATAATTCCTCGGGAGAAGTTGTGCTAGAAGGAATAAGGAAGAAAAATATGTATGTTGTGGATTGGGAGACAACAAAAGAATCAGTGTGTCTACTAGCAAACAACACACACGCAACAAGTTGAGAATGGCACAAGAAGTTGAATCATCTAAACTTCAAGACAATCAACAAGCTAGCAAGAAACAAACTCGTTGAAGGTTTACCCGACATTATCTACAAGAAAGATCAAATATGTGATGCTTGCCAAAGAGGAAAGCAAATCAAGTCATCTTTCAAATCCAAAGCCCAAGAATCTACAACAAAACCGCTGAGTCTACTACACATGGATCTATTCGGTCCAGTAGACCCTGCAAGTCTAAGTGATGAAGGAATATTTTTGGGATATTCATCTACCAGCAAAGCATTCAGAGTATTGAACAAGAAATCAATGGTGGTAGAAGAATCAATTCATGTTACATTTGATGAAGCTCATAAGAAGAAAACCCAGAGCAACAAAAATGATCAGGAAAGTTGTCAAGTTGAAAAATCATTTAATGATACTGACATATCTTTCAAAGATCAAATTATACAGGGTATGGAGCAATTGGACATTGATTGCAATAGTGAAGGACACGTGGAAGTCAATGAAGATCCCCACGTGGAAAGTCAAAATTCTCAAGTTGAAATGCAAGTTGGAGAACAATCTGATGAGCAAAATGTGTCTACCTCCAACTTACCGACTGAACAAGGAAACGTGGAAAGCCCATGCAACCTACAACCTGACTTGAGATGACTCAAAAATCACCCTCCAGAGCTAGTGATTGGAGATCCACGAGAAGGAGTAAAAACAAGGTCCTCAAATATACATACTTTATTTTCTTGTTTTCTTTCTCAGGTGGAGCCCACAAGTATTGAAGAAGCTCTAAGTGATCCAGATTGGATTAATGCAATGCAAGAAGAGCTCGATCAATTTAAAAGAAATGACGTATGGGAATTAGTTCCAAGACCTGAAAATTACAATGTAATTGGAACAAAATGGGTCTTTCGGAATAAAGCAAATGAGGATGAAATTGTCATACGAAATAAAGCACGTTTAGTGGCAAAAGGATATTCACAAGAAGAAGGCATAGATTTTGATGAAACGTTTGCACCCGTTGCAAGACTGGAAGCCATCAGAATATTTCTAGCATATGCCGCGTACAAGAATTTCACTGTCTATCAAATGGACGTGAAAAGTGCATTTTTGAACGGCTTAGTTGAAGAAGAAGTCTACGTTGAGCAACCTCCCGGTTTCGAGGTAAAAGGTGATATTAATAAGGCCTACAGATTAAAGAAGGCGTTATATGGGTTAAAACAAGCACCGAGAGCTTGGTATGACACTCTATCAACGTTCCTAATTAACTGTGGTTTTACAAAAGGCCTTGTTGATAAAACCTTGTTTAGAATTCAAAAAAATGATCACATTTTATTGGTACAAATTTATGTCGATGATATTATATTTGGTAGTACTAATAAAACATTATGTGAGAAATTTTCCAAGCTAATGCAGAATAAGTTCGAGATGAGCATGATGGGAGAGTTGAACTACTTTCTTGGATTACAAGTAAAGCAACTCAATGAAGGAATATTCATCAATCAGGCCAAATACACGAAAGATCTTATAAAGAAATTCGGTCAAGATGGAAAATCTTCAATCAAGATCCCGATGAGCACATCTTTAAGATTGGATAAAGATGTTGAAGGCAAGGACGTTGACGAAACAAAATATCGAGGAATGATTGGATCATTACTATACCTCACTGCAAGCCGACCAGATATATCTTATTCAGTGGGAGTATGTGCCAGGTTCCAATCAAAGCCAAAAGAAAGTCATTTTCTTGCTACCAAGAAAATCATCCGATACCTAAAAGGAACAGTCAATGTGGGATTATGGTATCCCAAAGAAGGTAATTTTACACTAACTGGTTTCTCAGATGCAGATTTTGCAGGATGTAAAATCGATCGAAAAAGTACCTCAGGGACATGCCAGTTCTTAGGGGGAAGATTGGTATCATGGTTTAGCAAAAAGCAAAACTCCATAGCCACGAGTACAACCGAAGCTGAATATATAGCTGCTGGGAGTTGTTGCGCGCAAATTCTTTGGATGAAATAACAGCTGAAAGATTATGGCGTGAATTGTGAAAATGTCAACATAATGTGTGACAATACAAGTGCCATAGCTATAACTCACAATCCCGTGTTACATTCAAGAACAAAACACATTGATGTGAGACATCATTTTATCCGGGGTCATGTTGAAAAGAAGGAATTATCAATCGAATACATCCCGACCGAGAATCAATTAGCTGATATTCTCACAAAGCCTCTGTGTGAATCAAGATTTTCGAAATTAAGACACGAGATGGGCATGATTGAATTGAGCTAAGTCTCTAAACTCTATTTAAATTATAAGCTCAATTTTCATATGAAAATTTGATACTTTATCTAATTTTATTTCGTGCCTATGTGTCACACATGCAAAAGTTGTCACATCTTTACATTTAAAATCTACCTATCTCAATTGCATGTATCTCTATTTCAACCGTATATCTACATACATATATGCACAAATAAAAATCATTTAGATCTACACAATCTTACCATTTAAGAGTGACAAGATGGTGTGATGATAAGTTGCCTTAAATAAGAACACCTTTTTATGGTAGTTGTGCATAATAAATAGTCTAGAAAGAATAGATTTCTCTTTCTTCCATCTACATAAAACGTGTAGATAAATACATATTATTTTCGGAACAGATTTAGTGCTCTATGAATTTTATTTCAGGTAAAATCAGTCCGAGTATCTAAATTTTTGGCGCCACATCAGCAGACAAATTGGATGGAGAATATATAACCTAAACTAACTATCAGTTAGGTCAAAGGTTGGAAGCTATTGGAATATCAAAAATACCCCTCACTTATTTAAAGTCAACATTTAATTGTAAGGATATTTGTGTAAAGACACCTCCCTTCCACCCAACCGGTTGGAAGAGCCACTATTACACTCAAAACTCTCAAAATCCTTTCATCTTCCACAGCCGAAACACTCAATCTTCATCTGTTTCAAAATCTTCAATCCCTCAATCTCTAAAAATACCAAGCACATTATGGCTACCATTGGAGATTCAAGCTCTCAACCAAATGAAGAACACTCTACACATCTCAACCTCACGAAGCTAGCAGTTGGAATCAAGGCCGGAGGAAGTTTTGACCCTCAAGGATTTCTCAAAGAAGCCGAGAACTCACATCTTGAACAAAGAATCATCCATTCACTTCAACAAAGTAATCTCATGAGGTTATGTTCTTATCCATACTCAGGATTTTATGATGAAGATGTAGCAGATTTTTATATGAATGCCAAGGTTGTTGGATGGACCATTGAGTCCACCGTGAATGGAACTCTCATCACCATTGATGAACAAGAGTTGCACACAACCTTTGGACTGCCTATATCTAGTCCAGAACAACCACTGTTGGACTTAGATGTTCACACATATGATCACACAGAAATTTGGACAGAAATTCGGAATGAGAATGCTTCTCTCGAACCAAATCTTTCCGGTCAAAAATCTGATTTGAAGCATGAGTATGAGATGCTAGTTAGAATTCTCTATAAATGTGTATTGTGCAATCTGAATAGTATGGAGGATATATCACCCGTGAGAATTGGATATTTGCATGCTGTGATGAATGGAGTTAAGGGTGACTGGAGTAAGCTTATTCTGAGCCGGATTGCACATTTTGTGAAAGGTCCAAAAATTAGGAATGGGAAGTTCAACCGCATCCTAGGGTTCGGTTTGCTTATTGGTGAAATTATAAAAATGAAAGGGTTACCAATGAGATCAAGAAAGCCTTTTGGAAGTAACCGAATTTTGTTTAAAGATCATGAAGAATCAACTGATTTGAACTCCAAAAGAAAAAGGAAACCGAGAGGCATTCCTGCTAGGAAAATGCCAATTGTAGAAATTCTTGGTTTATCTTCTCAACCCTCACCTCAATCCCATGAAAACCCTACCTCAAGCCAAAATCCAAACACAAGCCAAAATCCAACCATAAGTCACAATCCTAATACAAGCCAAAGTTTATTGAATCCTTTTTCCCAAATTGCCGAAATGGAGTCAATGATGAATGAGGAGATTTATCAAGTTGATGGACTTGATTTGGTCTTGGTGAATGAATACCGAAGAGTCTTAAATTGGAGAAAATGGAGACTTGGTTCTTATCAAGATTTGATGACAAAAGGACCGAGTATGCAAGAAGAAGAATTATTTTCCTTGAATTGGATTGGTAATTTTGATGTTGGCCATGCAACCTTGATGTCTACGGTGAATGGAATATTTGTGAATAAATTGAAAGCTAAGTTGGCCGAGACTACTCTTGATGGCACAGTCCAAGGAGATATGCCTACCCAAGATGATTTCCTAGTTGATATTGATGAATTTGTTACAAGGAATGTAGAAGAAATAAATGTCACATGTGGTGCACATTTAATGGACAGTGGCTTATATGATGTGAGTGTTTTGAATTTCACTGAAATAAGTCAAGATCAAAATGCCATGCAAGCAAGCCAACACACGGAGGAAATTCAATCCATTCATGCAGAAAGTGCACAAGGTGACACGCACGTGTTACACACACCGGAAAGAGAAGGATATCAAGCGAAAAATCAAGCACAATCTCACATGCTTGAAGTCAATTCTGCTCAAGAAGGAGCAAGGTGTGTTCCCACAACCCGAGAAGAGCAAGATATTGATGGCACAACCACAAATGAAAAATTAAAAAATCTGGAGAATGTAGTACTAAGCCTTGTTGACCGAATGGAAAGCATGTTTCAAGGCATCTACACTCATGTGGATCATGTTTTCAATACTCAAGGTGGAAAATTTGAAACATCTTTTGATGAAAATCGGAGGAGTCAACAACATTTGATCGACACCCACCAAGCACTTGAGAGACAAGTTGGAGGATTGAATGCAAATGTCAAGGGGCAACTCAATGAGTTCTACATCCAACTCTCTCAAATCCTCAAGAATTCTGGAAAGGCAAATGAAGCAATTGCCGTGAGTCAAAGCCAAGGAATTATCAATGTTGTTCATCAACATGAGAAGCAGATTAGTGATGTCCACACGGATCTCATCTCCGTCAACACTAAAGTGGGCTGCCTTCGGGGATCATATGAAAATATTTCCGAATCTATTTCATCTCTTCGTGAATCGGTTCATACACTCCTTGATTACGCCAAAAAGGGGGAAGAGAGATTCAGTCATTTGGAAGGCATGCTTGAGATGATGATGACTGCCATGGCCACCTGAAATGTTGGCACAAGCAGTAGTAGAGGTGGAGGAGGCAGATCTGCTGGCAGAAATATTGCTAGAAGAGGAGGATTGGAATATTGTTTCGGTGGTGGTGAAGCTGGCAGTCCAGGAGGATCAAGCTGCGCAAATACCACTAACCGTTCTTTTCGTGACATTGTTTGTGCAGGAGGAAACATTGAGCAAATTAATTGGTATAACCGTGCAGCTCTCTATTTGGAATCCACTATTATTCCCGGGAACAACATCATCGAAGCATTCAACTATTATTCAGTTGGGCAGGTATGCAACAATTATGCCATTAGTGACAATTTCATTGATGTTCAAAATCATATAAATCATGTGCTTAAAGAGAGGAGAAACAAAGTCATTAGATGATTTGTATGATTGTCACATTTGTTTTTGTACGGTCTACGGGAACATGAACCCATGAACAATTTGGAATGATTCGAATTATCTGTTTATGATGCTACTAGTTTTCCTTGTTATTTATTTTATTTGTCTTGAAAGGTAACATTTTTAGCTTAGTTTGTATCAAATCGCATAAATTGGAAAAATGCAAAAATTCATTATTATTAAAGTCCAAAAATGCGAATAGGAATTTTAGTTGCTAAAAATACCTTTCTTAGAGTCAAAATCAAATGTTAAACTCGTCTTGGCAATGTCTAAGTTAATAAAATCTTTTGAAAAATAATTGTTTTTAAAAGACAAGCCAAATGACTGAGTATAGGTTTTGGCGTCATCAAAAAGGGGGAAAATTGATAGGAATATTTTTGTAAGTTTTGATGAGCCAAATGTACTTTAGATCCCCTTAGTTTTTAGGTCTTTTAGTACAAGCATCATAAATCAGAATATCGAGTAAAAAGGAATCAACCATAGGAAGAACAAAATTAATTTTGGTCCTACGAGTATTCATCCGAGAAAGAAGCATAAAGGAATGGCATTGCAAAGAATGACCGGATGAGCCTAATGGTGAAATGGTAAAAGTCTTTACTCAAAACGATCACACTCGAGATCAATTCCCCTCCAAGGACTTATTTTTACAAGTCAAGTTTTCGGACAAGCACAATGCTACTGAAGGAGCACAATGCTACTGAAGGAGCACAATGTATTAAAAAGAGCACAATGCTACCAAAAGAGCACGATATGTGCTAAGGAGGTGAACAAGCACGATGTGTCCAAAGGAGCACAATGCGACCAAATCAGAAAAGCACAATGTGAACAAGCACGATGTGTCCAAAGGAGCACAATGCGACCAAATCAGAAAAGCACAATGTTCAAGTCAAGGTGCACGATGCTCAAGTCAAAGAAGCACAATGTGGCAAAGAAGCAAGATGATCAGAAATTGGGTAAATTCGAAGGAATTTATTCTAAGTCTACCCACATGCTACAAGAATCCAAAATTGCCTGAAAGACATTTGATCAGAACGGAAAAATATTTATGAAGACATGAATATAAAAACTTATCCTAGAAATAAATTCCATCAGATGAATTTATTTCAAAGATACGTTGGATATTCAAAATAACAAGAAAAATAATATTTTAAGAAACAACTAGAAAATCAAGTTGTGATAAAGTATTATTTGTCAGGCAAGTTGACAATCAAATCAAAATTGAAGACCTACTATTGTCAACAATATCAGGCTATGAAGATTCAAATTTCAAATATCAAATTATCCCACTCCAACGAATATATTTGATTTCTTATAAAAAGCCATGAAGACTTGAAGACATAAGCAGCGGTGAAGAGGTGCACAAGATAGACACGAGATAGAAGTGCAATACACACGAAAATTTAAAAGTGCAAGTGCTCAAATATTCTTAGAGACTTGGTCTGAATAGTCTCAAAAATCTAGTTGGAGAGAGATACAATTACCTTTGTATTTGTAATTGTAAAAAGAGTATAGCTGTGTGCAAAATACTCTAGTGAGTGTAGCTGTGTGCAAAACACTCGTAGTTGCTAAGTGTAGCTGTGTGCAAGACACTTAGTTGGCGTTGAGTATAGCTGTGTGCGAAATACTCGGAGTTAAGTGTAGCTGTGTGCGAGACACTTGGAGTTGGGTGTAGCTGTGTGCAAAATATCCGGAAGAAGTGCTTGTGTAGCACTTATTCACTATTGTAACTGTGTGTGGAAAATAGTGAATTTCTCCTAGACGCGAAAGGAGAAAAGTGGACTAGGAAGATTACGCCACTTCCGAACCACTATAAATTGCCTCTCTCATTTACATACCGCACTTACATAATTTGCTCTATCAATCTATCTTATCCGACTAACCCGTTTACTATTCACAGTTTATCTTAATCTTTCGGGTTTAGTATGTTTTCACGTATGCATGTGACTCAAACTTCTCGAACTTAAATATTGAATCCTTCTAAGCAAGTTTGACGTGTTGCATGTAACATTCATCACACGGTCGACGTGATACGATATTTACAATCTTGAATATTGTTATTACACATTGAGTGAACCATCTCCTTTATATATTCAAGATATCTATGTCACTTTAAATATCATTTGTACCTATCTTACACGCGTATTTAAATTATTGATTGGGCATAACTCTTTACATACTACTTATTCCGCTGTGCAGTTTAAACTTACTCTATTTACTTGTTACTTAGAGTTGAAGTTATCAAAGAGTTATTTATTTCGAAAAAGCTTGAAAGTCTATTCACCCCCCCCCCCCTCTCTAGACTTTCACCACCCTATCGGGACAAACACTTTGTTTGACTTTGGTGCATTGTTTGGTTCTATATAAGTATAGAAGTCAGTAATGTTAACACAGTAATGTTAATTACTTTTTTTTTTCTCTTTGGTTAAAACTGGTATAATGTTCTTGTATATATCATAATATTCTTTAAATGTGTTTTATTGGAAGCAACAACTTTGTTTTATTAATAATAGACACATCGAATAAAATGTATTTGTTCAACCCATGGTCCTCGAGTATTGACCCAGTTCATATATTTTTATTTCTAGTGTCTTTGATATCTGGACTTTGGTGCATTGTTTTATTCTATATCAGTATAGAAGTCCGATTTGTGTATGATCAAATTATTTGTCTAATTAAAGGAGATTCTCATTTTTTTTGTTAACACAGTAATTTAAATTAAATTTTTTTTTTCTCTTTGGGTTAAAACTGTATAAGGTTCTTCTATATATCATAATATTCTTTAAATGTGTTTTATTGGAAGCAACAACTTTGTTTTATTAATAATAGACACATTGAATAAAATGTCTTTGTTCAACAAATGGTCCTCGAGTATCGACCAAGTTAATCTATTTTTATTTCTAGTGTCTTTGATATCTGGACTTTGGTGAATTGTTTTATTGTATATCAGTATAGAAGTCAGATTTGTGTAGGATCAAATTATTTTTCTAAATAAAGGAGATTTTTATTTTTTTAGTTAACACAGTAATGTAAATTACTTTACAAATATTGAATTTAGTTGCTGTTATCTAATTTCTTTTTAAATGTGCTAGAAAATTTTGATGGATACCAGCTTGGACATCAGGTGCTTTGGAGAGTTGCAAACAGAGTAAAAGAAGATTTTGCAAATAGGTAAGTGGAACTAACTCTATTTTTTAGGCACAATGTATGTATATATATAAAGTCTTAGAATTGGAATATTATTTGCAAATAAGTTTGGAATATTATTTACAAAAAAGTGTCATGATTAAATATTCTTAGTAACTTACATATATACTATTTTATAGTAGTAGTTTAACATGTAATTGGACCTATAAAAAAATACAACTACAAAGTCTAAGTTTGTTGCCAAACTATTTCCATCCTATTTGCATTTTAAAACCTTGGCCACCTGGCATCCTTGCTAAACTTGGACACCTCTCATCGTTACTCTGAATAACCTGAAAGGAACATTAGAAAAACTGCAAAACAGGTTCTAATAGCAGTAGATACACCAATGTATTGTACTAAACAGTTAGGCAATCACTCAAAACATTAGATAAAAGTTATAAAACATCCCAAAAACTGAAATTTAATAAGTGCCACACCACATTATTAGGAAAAGAAAAGTAAATATGTCTGGATAGTATCAGGCTAACAACAATCACTTTCAACCATCAATCTCAATTACAATTTTTCCTTTTTGATTTCTGAGTCATTCAACTTCTTCCTACTTTTGGATGATGAAAACTCATCCAAAAGTGACCTTTTAATAGCCCCAGAGTTTTCAGCATTGTCTTCTCCTTCCTTTTGCGAGGGCTGGACAGTGGCAAGACTATTCACTTCAACTCCAATCGAGTCTTCCTGTTAGCAAAAAAAGCAGAAAACCCTATTAGTAACCATCATAAAAACCAATCATAAAGTTTAGGGTTTCAAATTCTTACTCCAGAAATTGCATCGGTGTTAGTGTAACACCCCAGATTTTCAAGATATTTAAAACTTATAAAATAAAGGTGAAATCTCATTAAATCCCAAAACATAATACAAGAGTACGGGGTGCTATGCCACACCTGAGCTAGAGAACTCAGGTGCACAGGCTAACTAACTAATATCCTCAATAATGTAACGCATAAACATGGCACGCAGGCCGAAAGGGAAGCTATCTACTTCTACGTTCCAAGTTCTAGCGCGCTCCAGTGACCTACTCTTCTGTGCCTGAAAGCCAAATATATCTATTCAGCGAGAGATGCTGGTAACCCACTCCAACGCGTTGAAATACAATACATATAGATATATATATATATAGATATATGAAAAGTCATTTTGAACATGAAGATATCTCCTACGAACTCTAGCTTTTGAAACAGGGATAGACTCAACAGATAGGGCTAAGCACAGACAGCAGTTATACCAAGCATATACAGTTTACAACAGGCAAGACAGATAAGATAAGCACAATGAATAATCATAACCCAACCTATACGATCCCCGGTACAAATCTCATAGTCTCATCCCCAAGATACTCATAACAACAACTCATCCATACTTCATCACATAGCACACTTTGTTGGCGCCACAGGACCAATCGCATGCCCATACATGAGGGTCAGCGCATATAGCTCTGACACGGCCCCGCAGCACCCTGCCCCGTCTCACAGCACGGAGGGGTCGATCGCAACCGACCGATGAGCCGCAGCTCTATATAATATTTATATACCTGACCGGTCTTTACCAGCCTGGTTAACAGTTGGGATGGTTCTCAACCCATTCAACTGCCCATATAGTGGACCTTTGTCCTATATAATATTTATATACTTGACCGGTCTCTACCAGCCTGGTTAACAGTTGGGATGGTTCTCAACCCATTCAACTGCCCGTATAGTGGATCTTAGTCCTATATAATATTTATATACCTGACCGGTCTCCACCGGCCTGGTTAACAGCCGGTATGGTTCTCAGCCCACCCGACTGCCCGTATAGCCCGATTGATCTCAACCAAGTCGGGGTAACATGCACACATAACATATAGCAAGCACATGCAACCCACATTAACACATTGGGAAGGGGGAGAAAACGTATAACAAAACCTATGCGTGATCCTTCACATACTAAGAATAGTCCTAAGGGGTTCATACTTCTTTCACCTAGGTCAACGGGATACCAATTCAACTAGCATGCAATATATAAGACTCATACGACCTACGAACGGTACCCGAAAATAAAACTAGACATAGGCACGATAGACGGAGTCCGTTGGGACACCACGGGGGTCGGGGGAACATCAAACGGGGAAGCCGGGGTCCCGAAGGGTGGGAATTTCCAGCGGGTAGCCGGTGGGTGGGGGTCACCCGCCGGCTGCCCGCCGGTGTTCTACAAATCCGGGCAGCGGGTGCCCGGCGGGCAGCTGCCCGCCCGCCGGCGTTGCCCGATTTGGCCGCGGGTAGGTGGCGGGTCCCCTACCCCCCACTGACTCTTTTTCATCAAAACGCCCCGGGAACCTTTGTGGAACCCGAAACCATGCTTAGACACTTTCAAATGCAATTGATAACACACGTAGACAATTAACGGATCAAAATCAAGAAACAAACGGCACATAACCTATCTTGCTTTTCTAAACATAATAAACACCCAATCATGCGAAATCCCACCCAATATACCAAGAATAATCCCATACGATACAACCTAGGGTTCTAATCATTTTTAAATCCACAAGGACACAATTCATCTTCTAATATCAAGATTCGGTAGGAATATCATATAAACATCAAGAACATACTACAATCCTCAAGAACATCATATAATCATCAAGAACGTCATATAATAATCAAGAACACCATAATTATCAAGAACTTTTCATCATCAAGATCACCCATGGAATTATCCCATCAATCATCAATAATAATAATACAAATCATCAATACACAATAATATGGGGAAATCCTACGGGGGAAATCATAGCTATGAAAATAGGTTTTGTTGAGACATGGGTTACCTCTTAGCCTTAATTAATTCCTTGGCTATGAAGGGTCTTTCTTTAAGCTTTCTTGCTTTCTTGATTTCTTCTAAGGGAATTCTTGGAGTTCTTTGGGGTGGTGGAACGTTTATTGTGGTGGGGGGGGGGGGGGGTTCTAGGTGCCTCTTAAGTCCCCTATTTATATATTTAGGAGTCCTAGTTAGGAACTAATATTATAGGCTTGCTAATTATATTTCTTTTGGAACTAAGGATTGGGTTTAGGGATAAGGGCCCGTGGACTATGGTGGGCCTTTCCTAATTAATTATTGTGATTTAATTCTTTCTTTTGGGTAATTGATTAAATGATTTAATTGATTTTAGGGATCGTAACACGGGGTGTTACACTCCCCCCCCCCCCCCCCCCCTTAACAGGAAGCTTCGTCCCCGAAGCTTGGTCCTTGTCGAGTGACTTCTTCCTAGTTACCTGGTGCGAATAGTTCGGGGTAGCGTTCCCTCATCGTGTCCTTGAGTTCCCATGTTGCTTCCTCGGTCCCATGATTGGTCCAGAGAACTTTCACCATTTCTATGGTTCGACATCGTGTGGTCCTCGTCTTGGTGTCCAGGATTCTCACGGATTTTTCTTCGTATACTAGTGACTCGTCGAGGTCCACGACCTCGGGTTGAAGTACGTGTCTCGGGTCATGCACGTACTTCTTTAGCTGGGATACGTGGAATACGTTGTGTACTCGTTCTAGTTCAACGGGTAGCGCGAGGCGATAGGCTAGGTTCCCAACTCTTTCTATGATCTCGTAGGGGCCGATGAATCGTGGGCTGAGCTTCCTTTTTCTTCCGAATCTCATCACCCCTCGTGTGGGCGAGATTCTCAACCAAACCTTGTCCTCAGTGTTGAACTCGGCTTGTTTCCTCTTTAGGTCGGCATAGGACTTCTGGCGGTCCTGGGCAGTCTTCATCCTTTCCCGGATGTGCTTGATCTTGGTGATGGTATCTTGTAGGTGTTGGGGCCCTAGTGCTATTGGGTCGACCATGTCTTCCCAACATAAGGGGGTTCTACACTTTTGTCCGTATAGAGCTTCGTAGGGCGCCATACGAATGCTTGCGTGGTAGCTGTTGTTGTATGAAAATTCGATGAGGTCTAGGTGTTCCTCCCATGTCCCTTGAAAGTCTAACACACAGGCTCTTAGCATGTCTTCGAGAGTTTGAATGGTTCTTCGGTCTGGCCGTCCGTGGTGGGGCGGAAGGCGGTGCTTAGCTTTAGTTGTGTTCCCAAGGCTAGCTGCAGGGATTTCCAGAATTGTGATAGGAACCTGGAGTCTCTGTCGGATACGATGTTTTGGGGGACTCCGTGGTACTTCACTACTCGACTCAAGTAGGCTTGGGCTAATTGCGTCATTGTCCACGTTTCCTTCATAGCGATGAATTGCGCAGTTTTGGTTAGTCGGTCCACTCTGACCCAAATCTTATCCTTGCCGGTCTTTGTTGGGGGAAATCCTCCGACGAAGTCCATGGATATGGAATCCCACTTTCCTTGTGGTATCTCAAGGGGTTGTACGAGTCCCTTGGGTTTGCATCGTTCGGCCTTCACCCTTTGGCAATTCAGGCACTTGGCCACGAAATCCGCGATCTCCTTTTTCATGTTGGGCCACCAAAATGACCTTTTTATGTCTTGGTATAGTTTGTCACCTCCTGGGTGAACTGAGTATGGGGAGTTGTGTCCTTCTTCCAAGATTTTTTGTTTCAAGTGGGGGTGCGTTGAGGGCACGCACCACCTTCCTTGGTAACGGAGACTGTCGTCTTCGTGTATTTTGAAGGGCCCTTCCTTCCCCTGGGTCAGGTCGCGGCAGATCTTATCTAGTTCTGGGTCCTGCTGTTGCCCTATTTTGATTTCTTCGAAGAGTGTAGGTATGACTTGTGCGTTGAGCAAGTGGGCGTCGGGGTAGATTTGATCTTGCTTTATTATTTCCAAATTCAGTCTTTGGAAGTCCCTGTACAGCTGGTCCGGTAGGATCCAGGTGGTGTTGAGGGCGTGGCTAGTCTTTCTACTTAGGGCATCCACCACAACGTTAGCTTTTCCCTCATGGTATTGGATGTCCAGATCGTAGTCCTTTATGAGTTCTAACCACCTTCGTTGTCTCATATTTAGGTCCTTCTGGGTGAAGATGTATTTTAGGCTCTTATGGTCCGTGTAAATCTTGCATTTCACCCCATATAAGTAATGCCTCCAAATTTTTAGTGCGAACACGATGGCGGCTAGTTCGAGGTCGTGGGTGGGGTAGTTCTCTTCGTGGGTTTTGAGCTGCCTGGATGCGTAGGCTATTACTCGGCCCTTTTGCATTAGCACGCACCCCAGTCCCTTTTTGGATGCGTCACTGAAGACCTCGAATCCTTCCTCTCCGGAGGGGATGGCGAGTACGGGTGCCGTGGTTAGCTTATCCTTCAATTCTTGAAAAGCTGAGATGCAGTCGTTGTCCCATCGGAAGGGGGTTTCCTTTTTCATGAGTTTGTTGAGGGTTTGGGCTATCCTGGTAAAGTCGGGTACAAACCTTCTGTAGTAGCCTGCCAAGCCTATGAAGCTTCGGACTTCTGTGAGTGAGCTCGGTGTGGTCCATTCCTTAACGGCACGGATTTTGGCGGGGTCTACCTTAATTCCTTCCTTGGTTATCACGTGGCCCAGGAAGGCCACACTGTCCTTCCAGAATTCGCATTTAGAGAACTTGGCGTAGAGTTGGTGCTTCCTTAGTGTTTGCAGGGTTATGCGGAGGTGTCTTTCATGTTCTTCCTTGTTGCGGGAGTAGACTAGGATGTCGTCGATGAATACAATGATGAAGTCATCCAAGTGGGGTCGGAATACTCGGTTCATAAGGTCCATGAATATGGCAGGTGCGTTGGTGAGTCCGAAGGGCATTACTGTGAATTCGTAGTGGCCGTAACGTGTTCGAAAAGCTGTTTTCTGAATGTCCGGTTGGGCCACTTGTATTTGGTGATACCCGGATCTCAGATCGATTTTCGAAAATACCCCTGCCCCTTTAAGTTGGTCGAATAAGTCGTCAATTCGGGGAAGGGGGTACTTATTCTTTATTGTGACTTGGTTAAGTTCCCTGTAGTCGATGCACAAGCGCATGCTTCCATCCTTCTTTTTAACAAACAACACTGGCGCCCCCCATGGGGAGGTGCTAGGGCGGATGTAACCCTTGTCTAGCAATTCCTGTAGTTGCGTTTTCAGTTCCTTCATTTCTTTTGGTGCCAACCGGTAGGGTGGTTTAGAAATCGGGGCAGCGCCTGGTACGAGATCTAAGGTGAACTCGACTTCTCTGGCTGGGGGTGCCCCGGGGATTTCGTCCGGGAAGACGTCGGTGAACTCGTTTACTACTGGAATGGTTTGTGGTTCGGGGATTTTGGTGTTGAGGTCCTCGACCGTACATAGGAAGGCCTCGCTTCCCTTGTTTAGGTATTTCTTCATTTTCACCATGTTTACCAATTTGATCCCGGCTTCCCGGTGGGTCCCACGGTGTGACACTCTCTTACCGTTCGGTCCCCGTAGGACCACTTTTTGTTCTCCGCATAGGATCTGTGCTTGGTATTTCCCTAGCCAATCCATGCCCAAAATCACCTGTACCCCATCTAGTTTGAATCGGATAAGGTCGCTTGGAAAATCCACCCCTTGTATGGTAATCATTACATTTTCGTACATGCGGTCGCATTTCAGGATCTCGCCGGAGGCCACCTTGACCTGAAGTCGGACCTTGGTGCTGGCGTTGGGGTCGAGCTGAGTGGCAAACTCAGTTGCTATAAACGAGTTGGTAGCCCCCGAGTCAAATAGTATAGTGGCGGGGGTGGCGTGTACCAGAAAGGTTCCGGAGACTATGTTGTTATCTCCAATCCTGGCTTTGCTTAGAGTAAGGATTCTCCCTTGAGTGGTTGGTGTTGTGACCTGTTGAGGTGAGGTGGCCTTGGGGTTTTTAGGTCCGCGGTTGGAGTTCATATGATTTCCTTCGGATTTCCTTTTGTACCCCAGGTGTGTCTCCCAGGGTTGGTTTGGCACTTGTTGTAGTTGGGATGCCTTGGCATAGGCCTCCCCGAGGGTTCCTAGCTCTTGTGTGGCCAGGGCTTTTTGATATTCGGGGTCAAGGCCTGTTATGAACTTTTCGATCTTGATCCTCTCGGTGGGTACTAGCTCGGGGATGAGGCGAGCCAGTCGGTGGAATTGTTGGTAGTATTCCGTGATCGAGGTTGCACCTTGTCTTAGGTGGAAGAATTCTTCATATATGGTGGCTCTTAGATGATTGGGATAGAATCGTTCTCGTAGTCGTGCCTTTAGGGATTCCCAGTTGAATTCATGGTTATGTTTACATGTGGGTCCCTCGTGGTCCCACCAGGTATCGGCCTCGTGCTTGAAGTAGAAGGAGGCTATTCTTACTTGGTGGTCTTCGGGGCATTTGGTTGCCCTGAATATCTTGTCGAAAGTTCCGATCCATTCCTTGAGGGCTGTGGGGTCTTCGTTCCCTGAGAAGGTGGGTGGTTGATGTGCCGAGACTTGGTGGTGGATTTCCAAGTTCTCGTTTGTTGGTAAGGGTTGGGGAATGGTAGTCCTCAGTGCCTGGGCAATTTGGGCCAGGCGTTGCAGATTCTGTGTCAAGAATTCCTGAGTGGGGAGTTTCGGTATCCCTGTCTGTCCCTTTTTCGGTGCCATCCTGGTGTTCATAAGTCGATGTTATTTTGTATTCTTACCTGGATGCAATAAGTGAAGGGGGAGTTTCTTTTTAGAGAGGGAGTAAGTTGGTGGGTTATGTGTAGGTTTCACAATCTCACTGCGCGTCCTAGGATTTCCAAATCTTATGTGCCTAAGTACCTAGAGTTTGAGCTTAATGTCCTAAAGTCTGGTCTTAAGAGTCTTACCCTAGGGTCAATCTTAGGCTCTGATACCAACTGTAACACCCCAGATTTTCAAGATATTTAAAACTTATAAAATAAAGGTGAAATCTCATTAAATCCCAAAACATAATACAAGAGTACGGGGTGCTATGCCACACCTGAGCTAGAGAACTCATGTGCACAGGCTAACTAACTAATATCCTCAATAATGTAACGCATAAACATGGCACGCAGGCCGAAAGGGAAGCTATCTACTTCTACGTTCCAAGTTCTAGCGCGCTCCAGTGACCTACTCTTCTGTGCCTGAAAGCCAAATATATCTGTTCAGCGAGAGATGCTGGTAACCCACTCCAACGCGTTGAAATACAATACATATATATATATATATATATATATATATATATATATATATATATATATATATATATATATATATATAGATATATGAAAAGTCATTTTGAACATGAAGATATCTCCTACGAACTCTAGCTTTTGAAACAGGGATAGACTCAACAGATAGGGCTAAGCACAGACAGCAGTTATACCAAGCATATACAGTTTACAACAGGCAAGACAGATAAGATAAGCACAATGAATAATCATAACCCAACCTATACGATCCCCGGTACAAATCTCATAGTCTCATCCCCAAGATACTCATAACAACAACTCATCCATACTTCATCACATAGCACACTTTGTTGGCGCCACAGGACCAATCACATGCCCATACATAAGGGTCAGCGCATATAGCTCTGACACGGCCCCGCAGCACCCTGCCCCGTCTCACAGCATGGAGGGGTCGATCGCAACCGACCGATGAGCCGCAGCTCTATATAATATTTATATACCTGACCGGTCTTTACCAGCCTGGTTAATAGTTGGGATGGTTCTCAACCCATTCAACTGCCCGTATAGTGGACCTTTGTCCTATATAATATTTATATACCTGACCGGTCTCTACCAGCCTGGTTAACAGTTGGGATGGTTCTCAACCCATTCAACTGCCCGTATAGTGGATCTTAGTCCTATATAATATTTATATACCTGACCGGTCTCTACCGGCCTGGTTAACAGCCGGTATGGTTCTCAGCCCACCCGACTGCCCGTATAGCCCGATTGATCTCAACCAAGTCGAGGTAACATGCACACATAACATATAGCAAGCACATGCAACCCACATTAACACATTGGGAAGGGGGAGAAAACGTATAACAAAACCTATGCGTGATCCTTCACATACTAAGAATAGTCCTAAGGGGTTCATACTTCTTTCACCTAGGTCAACGAGATACCAATTCAACTAGCATGCAATATATAAGACTCATACGACCTACGAACGGTACCCGAAAATCAAACTAGACATAGGCACGATAGACGGAGTCCGTTGGGACACCACGGGGGTCGGGGGAACATCAAACGGGGAAGCCGGGGCCCCGAAGGGTGGAAATTTCCAGCGGGTAGCCGGTGGGTGGGGGTCACCCGCCGGCGTTCTACAAATCCGGGCAGCGGGTGCCCGGCGGTCCGGCGTTGCCCGATTTGGCCGCGAGTAGGTGGTGGGTCCCCTACCCCCACCTACCCCCCACTGACTCTTTTTCATCAAAACGCCCCGGGAACCTTTGTGGAACCCGAAACCATGCTTAGACACTTTCAAACGCAATTGATAACACACGTAGACAATTAACGGATCGAAATCAAGAAACAAACGGCACATAACCTATCATGCTTTTCTAAACATAATAAACACCCAATCATGCGAAATCCCACGCAATATACCAAGAATAATTCCATACGATACAACCTAGGGTTCTAATCATTTTTAAATCCACAGGACACAATTCATCTTCTAATATCAAGATTCGGTAGGAATATCATATAAACATCAAGAACATCCTACAATCCTCAAGAACATCATATAATCATCAAGAACGTCATATAATCATCAAGAACACCATAATTATCAAGAACCTTTCATCATCAAGATCACCCATGGAATTATCCCATCAATCATCAATAATAATAATACAAATCATCAATACACAATAATATGGGGAAATCCTACGGGGGAAATCATAGCTATGAAAATAGGTTTTGTTGAGACATGGGTTACCTCTTAGCCTTAATTAATTCCTTGGCTATGAAGGGTCTTTCTTTAAGCTTTCTTGCTTTCTTGATTTCTTCTAAGGGAATTCTTGGAGCTCTTTGGGGTGGTGGAACGTTTATTGTGGTGGGTGGGGGGGGGGGTTCTAGGTGCCTCTTAAGTCCCCTATTTATATATTTAGGAGTCCTAGTTAGGAACTAATATTATAGGCTTGCTAATTCTATTTCTTTTGGAACTAAGGATTGGGTTTAGGGATAAAGGCCCGTGGACTATGGTGGGCCTTTCCTAATTAATTATTGTGATTTAATTCTTTCTTTTGGATAATTGATTAAATGATTTAATTGATTTTAAGGATCGTAACACGGGGTGTTACAGTTAGTTTCCTCCTCAATCATCCTAGAGACTAAGTCTTGCTCTTGATGCTCCACAAACCTGTCACCATAGGTTTTAAGCAAGTGCTCATCCCTTACAACCCTAACAACATTGAATGGGTAATTGGGACCCATCTTTTGAGCAAGTTTGAAGTTGATCTTAAACAGCATCTTCATTCCAACTATAGCATCCAACTCAGGTGGCACTTCAACTTCAAGCTGTTTAGGTAGGTGATAAATAACATAATTAAAAACATAGAATATAAACAGTTTAGGAAAAAAATGTTGAGAGCCAATTATATGAATTTACCTCCTTGTATTTTGCATACAAAATAGAGGCAGGAATACCCACAAGCTCTGCCACTTCTCTATCCCAAAGCAACATTGGAGCATCTCCAGATTTGTCAAGAGCAATAACAACTATTTTATACCTAAATGTACCCATCATACAAGTCTTTTTACACTTAGTACAAAAAAGTGACCCTTCCTGTTCTTTAAGTTTCTTATTACATCCAAGTTTCAGGCATGATAAGTAGTACCAACCATCCTCAAAATCTAAACCAAGAATCTCAGCAGCCACATAGTATTCCCCATCCTATAGTATACAAATAATTTTATAAAGATATATAGCACTTAACAAAATCAGTTACATCAAATAAAAGAAAGAGTTGCTAGCTTAGTGTGTGGATTACCTCTTTAACCTTCTTAATATCATGGCAGTTAGTTACAATAACAGAAGCATTATTAAACTCACTAGTGCCTGTAGAGTTTGAATGTAGTGTGCCAGTACTAAGACTTCTCATTGGAGTACCCTCAGCTTTCAACCTACAAAAACATTAGAAACTTTTTTACATATGTATTTTAACAACCTAACAACAATACTGTGTACTGGATTAAAATAGCTATCTTTTTTTTTGAGTGGTAGTTTACTAATGTTAAAGAAATGCATAGACTGTACAGCATGATACTCCAATATATATACAGAGTACACTGTTTTTTTTTTTTGTTTGAATCCAGTACATAGATGTTAAAAAAAGATAAATAACATCTATGTACTGGATTCAAACTATATATAAATAAAAAAAATAGGAGAAATATAAAATATGAGAAATATAAAACATAAACTTACTTTGACAAACAAAAAAACAGTGTACTATGTATTAATAAAGATAAATAACAAAAATAAATAACAAAGATAAATGTACTGGATTCCAGAGTAGAGCCTACATTAATAAAGATAAATGACAAAAATAGGAGAAATATAAAACATAAACTTACTTTGACTTAAACTCTTGAAATTCTTGAAAATCCTCATTGAACCAAAGCTTCGTAACATCATACGAACTGGTTATTCTCACTTCACCTAAAAAAATTATACAAATAGATGCACTTATTTATAGATACTATGTTTTTAGAAAATAGAAGATGACAGAAAACAGTGGAAAAAACAGTAGAGAAACTCACCACCCACAACTTTAGCCCTACAGCATTGAATGACAACAATCAGTGGTTCTTTCGAATCACTATTGTAAAAAGGCATAAGGGAAGATACATGTTCATTCCAGAGTGTACACATCATGGTGTTCTCACTGGATTAGAAACAGAAAAAAAAAACAGAAAAGTATTAAAAAAAAAAAATAAGACTGCATCATTTTCTAATGTAATCAAAGTTCATTTTAAAAAACTTACGCATTGTCTTCAATTTGAAAGTCGATTAGTTTGGTGGCCTTTCCCCCTATAATCTTGTCCACAGAATTGTAAATCTCAATTACCCTTCCAATAACATCTGCAAAATGAACAAAATATTAGCAAGAAGTACTAAAAGTATAATAAAAAAATATTAGCAGTTAGGAAAGGTAAAGTTAGTACCAATCAGTTCCTTGTCATTCACATCATCAGGATCTTTCAAAGCCAACAAACTCTTTAGTATAAACATTTTGCAAGGAAAGCCATTAGAATGTATTTCCTTCACTTGTGTTCTGTAGTTAAATTTTAGCATGAAACCATGCTCTGTAATCTTGTAGACATAGTAGTTTGTAGAAGCCATGAAGTTCTTGATTTCAAAAACTTTCCCTTCCTTGATTGTATCTCTATACTTTCCAATGTCTTTTTTGATGATACTCGCATGAATGTAGTCTCCCTGCGAATACAATAGAAAACAAATTATAGAGAACAAAACACACTAAGATTATTAGATAACATGGCATGAAAGTAGCTTAATTGAAAGACCATTAGATTAGTAGATAAAATCAGATTGGCAAATAGATAAAAGTACCTCTTCATCATGGAACAATACTTCCATGCTCTTACTGGCCTGCCCCTCTCCCCTTTTCTCGGGAACTTCATAGACACGTACTGCTCTCACTCGTATTGCCCGGAGCTGGTGTTCCGGCTTAATGTTTTTTACAGCAATGAACATGGAAGGCATGTTGAAACACCGAAAAATGCTTTCGAAAAGGTAGTAAAGTGATCTGAATTTCTGAAGTGTTTTGGCATGAAGAAGCCCGGTATTTATACATATTGAAAATTCCAAAAAACGAAGATACCAGCAGCCAATGTTTTGGAAATCGCACATCTCAATTAATGTGAATTTGAATATTGCAACTCTGCATATTCTATGTAATGTATGTAATATATATAATTCTTTCATGTAGGCCGGATCAGTTCATTATGCTTTGTTGATATTAATAGTAATCATCTTGTTTACAATACCAAAGAGTTCTACATTAATTGAACTCCTTGGGAACCAAGGATTGTATAATAATAAGAACGGCTAGGCATATTCCCAATGGGGAATCACATTACACGCGGAAAATAAATAAGCAATTAAATCGCGAATTAGGAATAAAGCAAAACTGTGTCGTTTTCATTGGGCGGGAAACAATGATTGGCAAAACTTCTTGCTTTATTATAGAGTTAGATTTTGAGAACACTTGTTTTGTTATTTTTAAGAACACAAATTATGATTTTGTAACTTGGTTGCAAGAACGTGTTTGAGTATGTGTGTGTAATACGGATATTAGATACTTGTGCGGTAAATTGTTGAATTTATCTGGTTAGATATATCTACCGAGAGTTTAAATAATATTTTGGTGTATGTTGCTTTTGTATGGTAAGAATTATTGTTGTTGTTGTTGATCAGGAATGTTGGTCATATGGTTGGTTGTATTTAGAAGTTAAAGTCTTCTCGGAACCATTTAAGTTTTAATATATATCAAGATTTTCTAAAAGAGTTTGAGATCAACTTTGAAAAATCAGTAGATAATCCTAGGCAAACTTGGAAAATGGATACATATACCCGGAATAAAAGACTTTGAAAGTTTGTAGATATTCCTAGTAGGCTTTGGGAGCCAGAAGGAAAATTTGATGACAACATTAGTTTTGGGAATGATTCTATATTGATCAATCCATTGTGTATAAAGTAAGGAAGAGATGTATTGATGTGAGCTTAATTGTACATGTTTCTAGTGTTAGTTTGAATATATTTGTGGGCCTAAGTTCATTAAATTGATACTTTAATTGCATATTCCCTTGTTTTCTCATTTAGATAGGGTTATACACTTATTTTGAATGTTTTACGGTGTTTGTTAGTGTTTTGGAACCATTTTAGATCAATTGCAAAGACAAGGGGGAAATGCTAGGACAAGCTCGGGGTCAAAACGAAGTTGCTGTTCGGGTTCAGGAGAACTCGACGCGTCGAGAAGTGCCAGCCGAGAGGTCCATAATTCCGACGTCAAACTCGACGCGTCAAGAATAAAGCAGAAAGTTTCGGTTCGGGAAATAATGAGACTCGATGCGTTGAGAATTCTGGGCGAATTTTGGAATGTTGTACGAAAGTTTCCTAATCTATTTCTATTGGGCACCCGCTATAAAAGCCCGCCTTCCTCAACCGCATATGCTGAGTGATAGTGTAAATTCCACGTAATGCGGCCAAGGTAAAGATACGACCAAGTCAAAAGCGAGTAAAGTCTTTTATTGATCGGTAAAGGACCTAATACAATCTAAAATGGCTATTCCAAGGGCCAACTGACTGCGGTCGGGCAGCTCTGTAAATAGCCTATCGATCGTCTCCCCAAAAAAAGTCCCTTACACTGTAGCCGCCGTGGGTATTTATAGCCGCTAGGCCGGAGACACAATTCCGGCCGGCCGGCATGTAACCCACGTAGCACCCACGTGTCTTCACCCCGCGAGCCCTACCCATCAGCGCGTAACATTGCCACGTGCTTCCTCTCGGCTCTCTCGTCCAAGGATCGCCGATCGGGTGTTGAAGATATCGGTCCGAAGATGCACCGGTCGGGTCCGACCGGGTTCCTTCAGGAATATCCGACCTGTAAACCTGCATAAACAACAATAAAACACGTGGCACGTCGGTCGGGGTATTCACTACCAAGAGCCCCCCCAGCCCGGGCCTTTTTAACCGCCCGGGAAAAAACGGGACGGGATGAAGAAGTCCAATCAGCCGCCGCCAAACTTGACCGGACAGCTGTCACCTGTCGTGCCACGTGTTGACTTCTGCGCACCTCAGAGACTGCAACGGTCGCCTCGAAGTCCGGAACGGTCACCTCGCGCAAATGGGCCGTTTCCCGCCCAAATGTTTTCCTTTAAATAGGCCCTTCTGAGATTCATTTGAACTTCCACCAACCCTTCAAGTCGATCAGAGCATCTTGAGCGAGCACTCAAAGCATCGATCGAGCATTCAGATTTCAGCCTTCTTCAGCCAATTGTGATGTGCTCGATCGCCGTCATTTTCCTGACCTCCTCTCTAACGAACTCTCGGCGGTCGGAAGACAAGTGCCGCGTCTTCTGCACGACCGGCTTTGCCGCGGGATCTACAGCAAGTTTATGGCAGATAACGGTACGGTCGATCCCGGGCATGTCCTCGGGCCCCCACGCAAAGATGTCGGCAAATTCTCGGAGGATTGCCAGTACTTCCAACCGCAGCTCGGGGGTGAGGGCCCGACCAATTTTAATCTTCCTGTCCGGTCGTTCCTCGGACAGGGGAACTTCTTCAATCTCTTCGAAAGGCTCAGGTTGTTCCTTCCGATCACTGGTGGCTTCCTTTACAATGGTATTCACCCGAGAAGACGTGCCAGTATCACGTTTGTTAACGGCTTGGGTGTAACATTTCCTTGCGGATTGAACATCTCCGCGTACAACTCCGACCCCGTTCGGGGTGGGGAACTTCATGCATAGATGGGGCATGGAGATGATCCCACCGATCTTCATGATAGCCGGTCGGCCCAAGATAATGTTGTGGACGCAGTGCAGATTAACCACAACGAACTCCATTTCAGTCTTCACAGATTTGGGCGGGGTACCGATCTCGACGGGGAGCGTGATTTTTCCTTCAGGGCGTATGGTGGCCCCGGTGATTCCCGACAAGGGTACGCCGACCGGAATCAGCTCCGGCTTGTCCAATTTTAGCTTCTCAAACACGTCCAAATAAAGGACATTGGCACTGCTCCCTGTGTCCACCATGACTCTGTGGACATCGGTCCCGTTCACATCAACTGTGACCACGAGGGCTTCCATGCCGTGGTCTCCACTATTTGGCTGGTCCTCCAAAGAGAAGGTGATGGGCTCCATCTTCTGCCTTTTGCTGGTTTCACGGGAGTCTACGATCGCGACCGGGCAACTCTCCTGGGGTCGGGGTGCGTCCTCCAAACCGCCAAAGATCACATGAATGGTCGGTTTGGCCGCCGATCGGCTGCTGGATGGAGGGTCGGGGTCTCTGCGGTCTTGACCCGGCCGATCTGAACGATCGGAACGATCTGAGCGGTGGTGGGAGCGCTTGTGATCTCTCCGATCGGCAACCTTCTTGGTCTCTTCTCTTTTACCCACACACTTATCCAGCTTTCCCAAACTAAGCAAGTCTTCCAACAGCTGCCTTAAGTGTGTGCATTCCCCCGTGTCATGCCCGGCACAAAGGTGATAAGCACAGTGCTTAGACTTGTCCGGTCCGTCTTGCCCGGAATGAGGGAGGCGAATGAGATTGCAGGATTTGGCGTATTGCATAGCTTCCACTGCGGATCGGTTCAAGGCCTTAAATTCCCCTGGCCGGGTACGGGGTCGGGGATGGTCATCACCTGATCGATGCTCCGCCCGGCCAGTGGGCTTCCGGGATGAAGTCCCGACCTCCTGCAATCTTTTGACAGCGTTCGCTTCTCCGGCATTAGCATAATCCGTCACCCTTCGGAGGGCCTCTTCATATGTGGTCGGGGGATGGAGGATGAAGTCCTGGTATAAATAGCCGGCCCGGAGGGAAATGTGGAGCATATGGATGGCGGTGAGATCGTCCATCGGTTCTACTTCCCCGACCGCTGCTTTCCATTTTACCAGGAACTCGGACAGGCTCTCCCCCTCCAGTTGTTTGGCCTTCTCCGAGTACATGTAGGGCTTTCTTATGACCTTAGAGGTCACAAACTTGCGGTTGAATTTCCTCGCCAGAGTTTCAAAATCAGTGACGGAACCCGGCTGGAGTGATCTGAACCATTCCGCTGCCCGACCGGTGAGCGTGGAATAAAAATCCCTACACATTACGGCGTCAGACACACCCATCATCAACATGTTGCCATAGTAGGTGTTGACATGGACCTCAGGGTCTGTACGCCCGTCATATTCTTTGTTACCCGGGACTTGCAGATCGAGCGGGTAAGGCTGGGCCATTATCTCCGCCGTGAAGGGTGTCCTCAGTAAGGAGGCTAATTGATCGACCGGGGGCCTCACAGCGTGCTTGTTCCGAAACCGAGTGAACTCCGCTCGGAGGTCGTTGAGCATTCCTCGGGTCTCATGAAGATCGACCGTCTGGGCCGGCTCCCGAGCACGTCGTCTCCGATGTGATTTTGACCCATTGTGCCCAGACAAACCCTCCTGGCTGGCCTCTCTCATCGATGAATCTACTGAGCGCCTAGTCGGGTCCTGCGGTCCCAATCGTTGTCGCATGGCTGGGCGGAGCCGCTCGAATGCAACTTCCCGATTGGCTACTACTTCGGGATCTTCCGCCGGGGCTTGCATTTCCGGCTGTACCTGCTGAGCCTGCCCTGGTACCTCCATGGCCTCAGCACCCTAAGACCCCAACCTCGAACGAGCCGAGCGCCTAGCCCGGGAGTCGGGCTGAAGCTCCGGCTCGGTCGGCATGGTCGGGTAAATCGGAGGAGCGGAGGCTGGAGCCGTGTGCACAGGCATGTATTGGGGATAGCGGGTCGGTGGTGGGTAATACATCGGTGTACTGGGCCAATACCCATACTGTGGATGTGGAACCGGGTACAGATATTGCTCGGGAAACGGAAACTGCTGGCCGGGTGGTAGATATCCCGGTTGGATGTAGTTGACCGATTGCTGGGGGATGAGGTGGTGATAAGTTAAGGTTCAAGTCTACGGTTTGACCCTGGTACTGAGTGCGTTGATGATCATATGAGCTCACTGCATCTGCTTGCTCGTCATCGTTGAGGTTATACATGTACGGATACATTGTGAGAAAAGGAACCGGTGCTCGTCAAACGTTAGCTTTCGTGCACAAGTCCCCACAGACGGCGCCAAAATAATAGTGTAAATTTCACGTAATGCGACCAAGGTAAAGATACGACCAAGTCAAAAGCGAGTAAAGTCTTTTATTGATCGGTAAAGGACCTAATACAATCTAAAATGGCTATTCCGAGGGCCGACTGACTGCGGTCGGGCAGCTCTGTAAATAGCCTGTCGATCGTCTCCCCAAAAAAAGTCCCTTACATTGTAGCCGTCGTGGGTATTTATAGCCGCTAGGCCGGAGACACAATTTCGGCCGGCCGGCATGTAACCCACGTAGCACCCACGTGTCTTCACCCCGCGAGCCCTGCCCGTCAGCGCGTAACGTTGCCACGTGCTTCCTCTTGGCTCTCTCGTCCAAGGACCGCCGATCGGGTGTTGAAGATATCGGTCGGAAGATGCACCGGTCGGGTCCGACCGGGTTCCTTCGGGAATATCCGACCTGTAAACCTGCATAAACAACAATAAAACACGTGGCACGTTGGTCGGGGTATTCCCTACCACTGAGTTTCGGAGACAAGAAAGAAGAGAATCAAGAGCTACATGTTGTCTTTGGATGAAAGAAGAAAAGCTAGGGAGATTTGGAAGAATCACTTGGTTTATTCTTTTACTCTATTTGATTACTTGTAAACTCTTTATTTTAGTGCTATGAATTCATATTAGCCATGTGTGGCTAATTTATCTTAGAGTGTGACACCCCAAAATCCAAATTCAATTAACGGATTAATTAAGTAATTAATCCTATTTCAATTAGTGAATTAATTCCTAAAATCCTGAAAATCTAATACTTGGGGACTAATAATTGACTAGTCAACCCCAAAGTCAAAGTTGTACCTTGAGCTTTGTAAGGAGTTCCCTTGTCCCTTACATTTCCTAATGTTAGTAAGGGTATTCTTGACCATTCACATGGTGTTAGTATTGTAACCTAACCTAGTAGACCATCTCCATTCTATCCG
The DNA here is from genome assembly GCF_001879475.1 of Ipomoea nil. NCBI lineage: Eukaryota > Viridiplantae > Streptophyta > Magnoliopsida > Solanales > Convolvulaceae > Ipomoea > Ipomoea nil. The sequence continues at coordinate 648,861 of NW_017619081.1, forward strand.
TACACTTTCTAAAAATCTAGCTCCACCCTCTCTCTAAAAGGTGAGTAGCTTTTCTTCCAAGCCAAGTTGGAACCTTGCCAAGATTTCAAGAGTTGCTTCCAAGATTCAACCTTTCCTATATTTGGGCATCTAGGAGGGTAAGATTTAAGTTCATCTTGTGTTTTTGGTTTTATCTAAGGTGTCTTTTCTTAAAGATAGGATCTTTATGATCTTTTGGTTTGTTCTTGAAGTGGGTTTGGAAAGTGAGCCTTGTGAGGAGCTTGTTGAGGTGTAAAGTGAAGTCTTTAGTCTACAAGAGGTAACCCATGCTCTACAAAACCTATTTTGCTTACCTATATGTGATTTCTTGGATTCTACATGTGTTTTGCTATGAAATGTGAGTGTTGATGCATGATCTTGTGAAAATGCATATCTAGAGCTTGTGTTTAGGGTTCTTGTGTGCCATTGCTTGGCATTTCCTTTGATTCAAGTCATTTTGTTGTATTTGGTGAGATTTGACATGTTTTGGACTTGAATTTGAGCTTGGAGTTGAAAATCCCCGAAGGGATTATTTTGTACAGGTATATGTACCCGCGGGCGGAACGACGGGTAGAGCTCCAACCCGCCGCCCACCCGCGGGGAACGTAGGCCGGTGGGTAGTGTACCCGCGGGCGCAACCACGGGTGGGAGCCTACCTGTGGGTCTACCCGCGGGGAACACTTCGGTGTTATGATGGGATTTGTTCCCCGTGATTCTTTTGACTCGGTATTTGGTCTTTTGACTTCCCGATGTTCTTTTGTGGAACTATTTGAGTGTCTTCTTGATGTTTCGTATGTCTAGAACTATATGGTAGGATCCCATGTAGGTTTTTGGTGTCTTGATCGTGCTAAGTGTTCAACATTGTGTTTCGTTGAACCGTGATGAGTCTTGTGTGTTCTTCGGAACTACCTTTGGTTTACCCGTTTGATAAGCATGCTAGTTCGGTGTTTAAATGCTAGCGTGTGTGTTGTTTGTACCTTCTTAATGGTTGATGATAATTTGTGTTATTCATCCTTGTTGTTGTTGTGCTGTGACCCATACCTTGATTGAGTATGGTTTCATATCTTCGTTGTGATCCGTTGATTGATTCCTGTTGTGGTGTGATGCGTGTGTGGCTTTACCTGGATTGCACGATTAGTGGTATGGGACACTAGTCACCAAGATATTGCAGCGGTCCTCGTGGTGGCCGTGACGTGAATATGGAGTTGTGGCCTGAGTGATGGGTCCACGTGATTCTTGGTTGGCATGTGTTGCCGTGTATGTGTACGGTACCCTCGTGTACTATGAAATTGGTGGTCTCGTTGGTGGTCGTTGGTGGGGGACGACGGTCCCAGGAGGGAAAAGGTTGGACTAAGAAGTACAGGGGTCCTGGAGGTAATGGTTGGAAAGAAGATACAAGGTTGGGGGTAGCCATAAGGTTGGAACCGGGTATAAGGAAGGCATATCAACTCGTGATGGGTGATGTCACGAGGGCTTGTGTAGCCGTGGTTATGAATCTCTTTCTTGTGACGTGTGTAGTCACAAGGGCATGTGATGCCATTGGTCTTGTCGTTATCTTTTGTGTTGTGGTTATCCTTTGTGGTTTTGGGATGTGTTCCCGTATCCTTGTTGAGAGTGTTGAGTCTTGTGTTGACTATTGATCTTGGTTTTGACTTATATACTTATGTATTCCGTTTTGAAAATGGCTTTACAACTTATATCTTACTTATGTATGTTATTTCACATGTATTGGTGGCTTACCAGCTTTATTCGCTGACCGGGCGTCGTCCCATGTTTTATTGTGTTCTTTCAGGTGATGTCTAGGCGAGTGCGCAGTCTAGTGCCTGTTAGCATAGCTCTCCCGTTGGTTTATGGCCTGTGTGCCTACCTAGTTGTAGACTGTTGAGATCTTTTGGATAGTTGTAAACAATGCAGATTCTGTCGTAGCGTTCATCTTTGTTGGTGAACGTGGCATAACACCCCATGACTTGGATTTTTATTTATCCAGTTATCTTTTAGTCTTCCGCTGTGTTTGTTGTTTAGTTGTGTTATCTACATGTGTTAAGGTTTTGATTAGCCTGTTTTAGGGGGTGTTACATAGAGATTCTTGGATAAAAGTGTTTATGAACCTATGTACCTGTGTTCTCAGATTCTTAATATATTGATATTTGGTTTTTATACTTGTGTTGCAATTGTGATTTCATATTGTTGATGCTAAGTAGTTAGTGGTCATGATTACTTATTTCACAACTATCTTTATGTCTTAACGGGAGTTAGGATATACTTCAGAGCACCCACAATTGCACTTAACTGTTGCACCTTAGGAGATGGCATATATGTTAGGGAGTTAATTCTTAGTTATTGCACATTGGGAGATGGTAGTAGTTAAGAGTTTATTATGAATATCTGTTCTTAATTTGTTGGGTGATTATATCACGGGAGTGAATATTCACTTACGATAGAGATTACGGGAGTAACTCTTTCCCTTGTTTGCATTCTCACACTTGTTTAAACCCAGACTTAATATTGTTCTTAAGATTGACACTAGGTGATTAAGCACTTGAATCCCAGGAATCTCATTTTCTCTCTATTGTTTTCAAAAACATGCTTCTTTGTTTTTAAATTAGTTTTACCATTAATCAATCACTCTCTTCGTTAGGATCAGATTAGCTTCTCATGAATAGATTAGTAGCTAGTGTTTGATACGCCACACTTCCATGTGGATCGATAACCCGTTACTCCGGGTAATTATTTGTTTGAGAAATATACTGCAATCATGTATTTATAAGGATATAAAGAGGCCCAAGCAGGACAGGAATGGTAAAGGATATATCTCAATAATACAGGGAGAATGACAAGTAATTCTAGTGTGCCTAGCAGCCTAGAATACAGAGTCCTAATACGCCCCTCAAGCCTAGAATACATATTTATAAGCCACTCATTTTGCATAAACACTATTTCCTTCTATGAAATAGGATAGGGGAGATAAGGGGATTTAATTAATTGCTTATTGTGCTTCAAGGATTTAGAAGTGATTCACCACGAGAATGAGATAATTCTTATTTTTAATTTTTGTTTACTTGATCACAATAATTGCTTATAAATTTGGATTCGTGTGTGCATTTCCACCATTACTCTTAAGTGCGTGGTATTTTACCCTGATGAGAATGGAAGCGATTAATCATTCAGTTACAGAATTGAGATAACCTTAATACACTTAGAGAGAGAGAGCTATCTAATAGGCTATTGACTAGATCACTAACAGAATGTACATAAATAAATACATAATAATAATATTGTCTAATACTCCCCCTCAAGCACAAGGTAGGTAAGCAACCACATTGAGCTTGTCACGAAGAACAGAGAACCGAGCTGCTGGAAGTGGCTTGGTGAAGATATCTGCAAGTTGATCCTTGGTAGACACGAAGTGAACCTGGAACTTGCCAGCGGAGACTTTGTCCCGGACAAAGTGGTAGTCAACCTCAACATGCTTGGTGCGAGCGTGAAAGACCGGATTCGCACACAGGTAAGTAGCTCCCAGGTTATCACACCACAGTGTAGGTGGAGCAGTAGGGCCTAAGCCAAGATCCCGTAATAAAGACACAACCCAAGTGACCTCAGCACAAACATCAGCAAGACCCTTGTACTCAGCTTCAGTCGAAGAGCGAGCAACTGTACGTTGCTTCCGAGAGACCCAGGAGACCAGATTTTTCCCAAAGAACACAGCGTAGCCACTGATGGACTTGCGATCAACTGCACAGCCAGCCCAGTCAGAATCGGAGTATGCATGTATATCAGACGACACAGACGTAGTGATGCGAAAACCATACTCCAAAGTACCCTTAACATAGCGTAGGACACGCTTCAGTAGGCCCAGTGTTCGTCAGTAGGTGAATGCATAAACTGGAAGAGTCGGTTGACAGAATAGGACAAATTTGGACGTGTGATGGTAAGGTATTGTAGAACCCCAGCTAGACGGCAGTATTGCGTTGGATTGGCAAAAAAATCGGCGATTTGACACAAGGATGAGTCACAGATGCTGGTGTGGCTAAGGCTTTACAATCAGTCATGCCAGCTCGCTGAAGAATATCCCGCATATAACGCCGTTGGGATAGAATCATACCATCCGGAACAGTGATGGTTTCTATACCAAGAAAGAATGTGGGTTTCCTGAGGTCTCGGATCTTGAATTCCGTTGCCAGTTGCCGTAGCAAGGAATCAACCAAGGCTGTATCACTCCCGAGCATAATAATATCATCCACATACACGAGTAGGAAGACCCTGGAATCGGAGGCCGAGTAGTGGAACAGAGACACATATGTTTTTGAAGCAACAAACCCTGTGAGAATCAAGAAATCATGTAGGCGTTTAAACCAGACCCGGGGTGCCTGTTTCAACCCATACAGGGAACACTGCAAGTGACAGATATGATCGGGGTGATCAGGGTCTTCATATCCAGGCGGTTGCCGCATGTAGACGGTTTCAGCCAGGTGCCCGTTCAAAAAAAGCATTGTGGACATCCAACTGTCGGAGTGTCCACCCACGGGAAATGGCTAAAGCTAGTAGTAGCTGAACCGTAGTCGGTTTAACAACCGGGCTAAATGTCTCAAAGAAATCCAGGCCTGCTACTTGATTGTAGCCTTTGGCGACTAGTCGGGCTTTGTAGCGCTCCACTGTGCCATCGACATTCCGCTTGGTGCGAAAAACCCATTTGCACCCTACTATGTTCATGCCAGGAGTAGCAGGTACAAGTGTCCATGTGTTGTTGTGTAGTAACGCGTTGAACTCTTGGTCCATTACGTCTCGCCACTGTGGATGCCCCACCGCCTGAGAATAGCAAGTAGGGTCATCGGTGGACGCCATGAGAGTATGAAACTGCTCCTCAGTTCCCTGTGTCATGCGCTGAAGCCGCATAACATGAGCCCACTCTTGTGGCTGGACCTTACGCCTACGTCTCTTGACCACGGGGGCCGGAGCCGGAGTAGTGGTGGCGGTCGGTGATTGAGGTGAGTCACCGTTATGCCAAACGGGACTGGACCCCCACGGTAAGCTGGGTACGGGCGAGTGCGTCGTTGACTGCACTGAACTGCTAGCTGCAAAAGGGAAGTTAGTTTCGTCAAAGCGGACATGACGACAGATGTAAGTTTTCCCGGTGTTTAGGTCCATGCAGTGGTAACCCCTAAAAGATGGTGGGTAACCTAAGAAGACACACGGACTTGACCGGTACTCGATTTTATGTCGGTTGTAGGGACGGAGATACGGGAAACAAAGACACCCGAATACACGTAAATATGTGTAAGTGGGTGATGACTGATATAATCGGTAATAAGGTGTATCAAACTGTAGTGAGGCAGACGGTAATCGGTTTATAAGATATGTGGCTGTCTCGAATGCGTGATCCCAATGACGGAGTGGGACAGACGCTTGGGCCATCAGGGCAAGATCAGTCTCGACAATATGCCGATGCCGGTGCTCAACACGCCCATTTTATTCGTGTGTATAGGCACATGACTGCCTGTGCACAATCCCTAAGGTCGTAAAAAGTCTGTGCAATTTTTGGTACTCCCCCCCCTCCCCCCCCCCCCCCCAAATCAGACTGAATGGACTTGATAGAACGTGAAAACGTACGTTCTACCGTCGCCCGAAAAACATCAAAGATTTTGTATATATCGGTTTTGAGTCGTAAAGGATAATACCAATAATAGCGGGTGTTATCATCTACGAAGAGTACAAAATATCGCGAGCCATCCGCGGAAAGAACAGGTGCGGGGCCCCAAATATCAGTATAAACGAGATCTAAAATATTATTGCTAGACTTGGCTACCCTATCTAGCGGGAATCGAGAGGATTTCCCAAGTTGACACGACGAACATAAACCAGGGATTACATTTTTATTTGTTTCAACCGGGCATTCCCGTAAGACACGTTTGAGGGCTTGTTCATGTGGGTGACCGAGACGCTGATGCCAGACTGAGGACGAGGCACGAGCAGCGACGAACGCATTATGTGAGTTAGAAACCGACAACGAGTATAACCCCCCCGAGCTTTGACCTTAAAGGAGAACCGCCTGTGTGATGGACTCCTTCACAACAAAAAAACTCGGGTGAAACTCAAAAAAACAATTATTATCTTTTGTAAAATGATTTACAGATAATAAAGAAACCGACAACTCAAGGACATGTAAAACGTTAGATAATTTTAATGGTTTAGTGACCGAAGGAATAACTGCATATCCCACACGCGAGATCCAAACCTGTGCCATTACCCACTCTGAGGACATCGTCCCCGTGATACTCCTCGGACTGTGAGACCACGCCGGAATCTGGAGTTGCGTGCGTGGAGGCGCCAGTGCCCGGCAGCCAGGACGTCACTGCCTACGTCGCCCCTCCATCTCCAGCGATTGCCACGTGCACCTGGGAGGGTGGCGGTTCGGAATATCTCCGATAGCAGAAGGCCGCCAAGTGACCTTGTGACCTGCAGATCTGACAGCGCAGACCGCCGCTCCGACCACGACCGCTACGTCCTCCTCGCTGATTGCCGCCGCGACCCCCACCATCGCGGGACTGACCACAGCCGCCATTGCCATGCTGCCGTCCACCCCGGCCGGCATACAACGCCGAGGGAACACCGCCCGTCGTTACCGGCTGGTAGATCGGAAAATCATCCGCGTGGATGAATTGTTGTGCCTATAAGTAATCCGCTAGTTGCGGGATCGTCACCGGTATACCAGTGACCGCCAGGTAAGCTGCTATCGATCGGAACTCCGACCGCAGCCCTCGGAAAACGTATAAATTCTACTCCGACAACGTCATCGGCCGTCCGGCGAGCACTAGGTCCTCGACCAGATGTTGTGCACGCCCGAGATACTCCGGTGTCGAGCTATCCCCTGTCGAAGCGACTGGAACTGCCCCATGAGATTGAGGCAGCGAACCTGTGAAGAAGAACCAAGTGCTGTCTCCGCCGCAAGCCATACTGCCCGGGAAGTTGTCTGGCCAAGTGTGAGATATACATCACCTCCTTCAAGATCGATGACATGAGCAAGGATAGGATGGAGGCGGTGTCGTCGGACTGCTCAACGACGAGGAGTTCGACGAACGGAGCTGGGCAAGGGCGCGATCTGTCGATGAAGCCAAGTAATCGCTGGCCGCGTAGAAACGGGATAATCTGGGTCCTCCAGTATAAATAGTTCCGATGGGTGAGTTTTAGTGACACAAAATGGTGTGCACTGGGAAGGGATTTTGGGGTGGTGTTTGGGGAGGAGATAGTGGTGGTGGTGAGTCATAGTTCGGAACTTTGAGACATCGTCAAACGGAAGGAGGGGAGAGAAGAAAACAATAGATTTCTACTGGCTAACTGATACCAGATGAGAATGGAAGCGATTAATCATTCAGTAACAATAGATTTCTATTGGCTAACTGATACCAGATGAGAATGGAAGTGATTAATCATTCAGTTATAGAATTGAGATAACCTTAATACACTTAGAGAGAGAGAGATTTATCTAATAGGCTATTGACTAGATCACTATGGGAAAAAGTTTGAAAGACTTTCAGGGGATGCCGATACCCAATTTAGTTAATCTTTCTAGAACAACCAATCGGTTGATACGGGAGGAATTGGCATATGATATTAATGTAATGAAGGAAGAGAATGATACTTTGGTGGAGAAACTAACTGAAGAGCAAAAAACAATATATGACAACGTATTGCAAGATTCTGAGAATAATCTTGGAGGACTCTTTTTTGTTTATGGATACGGTGGAACGGGAAAAACATTCTTGTGGAGAGCATTATCTTCTGCTATAAGGTCAAAGGGTGAGATAGTTTTGAATGTTGCATCAAGTGGCATAGCTTCTCTTCTATTACCCGGGGGTAGAACTGCACATTCAAGGTTCGCAATACAGATCGCTGTTAATGAAGATTCAACCTGCAATATCAGCCAAAGCAGTCCTTTGGCACACTTGATTATGCAAAGTAGGTTGATCATTTGGGACGAGGCACCAATGATGCATAATTCTGCTTTGAAGCTTTGGCCGATCTATGAGAGATATAATGCGTGCCAAAAATCCAAATAGCTTCGATATGACTTTTGGTGGAAAATAGTGGTGTTAGGTGGAGATTTCAGACAGACTCTACCAGTCATTCCAAAGGGCACGAGGCAAGATATTGTGCGAGCAAGTATAAATTCATCCTATCTTTGGAGAAGCTATAAAGTGTTTAGGTAAACAAAGAATCTACGGCTTAGGGCTTTGAAATCAGATAGTGAAGTTCAAGATATTGCGAATTTTGCAAAGTGGATTGCTAATATAGGTGATGGAACAATTGGTGATTCAATGGATGGAGAATCCTTCTCTCAGATAAATATTCCTGAACAATTTTTGCTCACGTGTGGAGAGGATCCTATTGCTACAATTGTTGATAGCACATTCCCTATGTTTCGCAGTGGCCACAGAGATCATGAATATCTAAAAGATCGTGCCATCCTGGCACCAACTTTGGATGTTGTAGATACAGTCAACGAATACATGAATGACTATAACAATGCTGAAGGAAGGATGTATATCAGTTGTGATTCGGTATGCAAATCTGATTCTAATGTTGACATGCTGGCTGATCTGCACACACCGGAATTTTTAAATGGCTTACGATGTTCTGGAGTTCCAAATCACTCATTGACTCTAAAAGTTGGCTCACCAGTTATGCTCTTAAGAAATATTGATCACTCATTGGGGTTGTGCAATGGTACAAGGATGATTATTTCAAAGTTGGCGGATCATGTTTTAGAAGCTCAAATACTGTCCGGATCAAGTCCTGGTACAAAGGTCTTAATTCCAAGTGTTAAAATGGTTCACCTTAAGTGTTACAATGATGCACCTTAAGTGTTAAAATGGCGCACCTTTAGTGTTAAAATGACGCACCTTTAGTGTTAAAAATGATGCACCTTAAGTATTAAAATGACATACCTTAAGTGTTAAAATGACACACCTTAAGTATTAAAATGACGCACTTTAAGCTTTGAAAATACGCACCTTAAGTTTTAGAACTGGCGCACCTTAAGTTTTCAAGTGTATAACTGACACACTTTAAGTGTTAAAATGGTGCACCGTAAGTATTAAATGACGCACCTTAAGATTTGATAATACACACCTTAAGCTTTTAACAATATACAAAATTGTCATAATGCCACCGCGTTTTTTTAATGTTCATTCTAGACAGTTGATTTTGACAGGATCAATGGCTATGATTAATCTGCATGTTTTATCTGTAGACCTCCTTGGCATTTGATCTTGTGTGTGTGTGTGTGTGTGTGTGCGCGCGTGTGTGTGAATAGACTTTGGATCCCATGAGAACACATCCTCAGAGAGGAAACTAAGAACAAACTCAACTTTATATCTGACAAAATTAGATGGTTTTTATCAGATTAAAAAAAAAAAAAAAAAAAAAAAAAAAAAAAAAAAAAAGTGGTCGCATTTTCATACTACTGACTCTGTTACAATGTAGTATATGTTTATAACTGCTTTCTCAGCCTACTAAGCCACTTCGTGTCACTAGATCACAATGTCATTGGGTATGTATTTATTATATGCACCTAACTTACCTTAATCAAGGAAGTCCTCCATATCACTCCTGACTTCCCCATGACATTAATATATACAAGCTTGTTCGCCAAATTAAATTATTTAATTTGTTTTCAACCCAAATAATGGAATTTGGATATTTGGTGATGATATGATTTTCCTAACAACAAACAATCAAATATTTGATAAAAATGAAAAATATATAAAAATAAATCAAGTTAATTACAAAGCAAAAAATCTACTTGCATGGCCATATTCATTCTCCCCACCAGCAGAAGTGGATGCACTTTTGTTTTTATTTTATAAATTAGATGTTTAATTAGGTGTACACATTAATTTTTTATTTGATATAATATATATATATATATATATCAAATAAAAAAAATAATGTGCACACCTAAATAAATAAATTATTATATTAATACTTTTACCCTATTCAAGTAAATATCATATCGAATTTCACTGTTATAAAAATAATGAAAAACAAAACTTAGAAAATTTGAATATTTCAAGGGAAAGCTAAAAGTTTTGAGGTTGACAAATAAATTTTTAAACTATTTTTATATTGTAATAAAAATTATTTTCAAAAATCATTTACTTGTTTTGTTATTGTTTTGGGTGCTATTGACTTTATTACAATGTACAAGACTCGAACCCACAATCTCTCACATAAAAAAGTAATTTGGTGTCATTAGACCACAAGGTCCCTACTTGTTTTGTTATTTTTAAGAACACAACTTATGATTTTGTAACTTGGTTGCAAGAACGTGTTTGAGTATGTGTGTGTAATATGGATATTAGTTACATATGTGGTAAATTGTTGAATTTATTTGCTTAGACATGTCTACCGAAAGTTTAAATAATATTTTTGTGTTGTGGAATTAAACATATTATTTTTGTATGGTAGGAATTATTGTTGTTGTTGTTGATCAGGAATGTTGGTCATATGGTTGGTTGTATTTAGAAGTTAAAGTCTTCTCGGAACATTTAAGTTTTAATATATATCAAGATTTTTCGAAAGAGTCTGAGATCAACTTTGAAAAATCAGTAGATAATCCTAGGTAAACTTAGCTTGGGAAATCGATACATATACTCGGGATAAAAGACTTTGAAAGTTTGTAGATATTTCTAGTAGGCTTTGGGAGCCAGAAGGAAACTTTGATGAGAACATTAGTTCTGGGAATGATTCTATATTGATCAATTTATTGTGTATCAAGTTAGGAACAGATCGGATGTATTTATAAGGATCTAAAGAGTCACAAGCAGGACATGAATGGTAAAGGATATATCTGAATAATACAGGAAGAATGACAAGTAATCCTAGTGTGCCTAAAATACTGAATCCTAATACGCCATCAAGCCTAGAATAAAGATTTCTAAGCCACTCCTTAGGCATAAACTCTATTTCCTTCTATAAAAATAGGGGAGATAGGGGAATTTAATTGCTTATTGTGCTTCAAGGACTTATAAAGTTAGAAGTGATTCACCACGAGAATGGAATAATTCTTGGTCTTAATTTTTGTTTACTTGATCACAATAGTTGCTTATAAATTTGGATTCTTGTGTGCATTTTCACCATAACTCTTAAGTGCGTGGTATTTTACCCCTAATCCTTAGGTCCTCAAACATTTAGAAGATTGTGTTTTCTTACTTGGGTCCGTGTTTTATTTTATTGAGTTATTTAGTGTTTGCTATTTATTATTGTCTTAAATTGCAATTCAAATGATATTGAACTAACGTTACATGAATTACTTAATTTCTTGTTTTATCTTCCTATTTTGGTGTTGCATAATTATTGTGTCACATCCTAATCCTAGAGAATGACATTTCATACATACCCATCTTTACTCATCTGTTCACCAACTTTTTGACACTACTGCCATATCTACTATATCGGGAGATCCATTTGTGGTGAATAGCTAGAACCCAGAGATTGAAAAGTGCACGTTTTAAAATTAGAAAAAATTACTAAAATTTCGTTGTAATTTTTTCTTTCCTAACTCTAGAATAGTTCGTTAGATCCTACCAGATAAATGGTTGAGATTTACTCACATATATATATATATATATATATATATATATATATATATATATATATAGAGAGAGAGAGAGAGAGGGGGGGGGGAGAGAGGGGAGCAAGGTCATCTCGTTTATATCACATCAGTATATACTTGCTAGTTCACCTAATTTTTTGTCCTCAGCCAAAATTATTGGATATTTGATGATACAATTAAGCTCAATCATTGCAATTTTATTTGTTTTTTTTTTCTAACAACAAACAATGATGTATTTTATTAAAAAATAAAACTAAATAAAAATAAAATCACCAAGTGACAAATCTAAATGGCCACATACATGCTCCCCACCACTAAAGTGGCTATATTTGTGTTGTCATTTTTGAAAAGTACATGTTTAAGTAGAAGGTGTACGCATTAGAGTTATTTTAAGTGATAAAAATCCCGTCTGACAGGACACATTATAATTGATTAATTATTAAATCATAATCTCACCTAATTAGAGGTGCAAATAAGTTGAGTCCTAACGAGTTGCACAGTTAATAATTCGAGTTTATTCAAATTCAAACTTGAGTTTACTTGTTAAATAATATAATCAAGTTGAGTTCGAGCTTAAAATTTTTAGGCGTGTAGCTTGTCAAACCGCTTGCAAGCTCCCCGCTCCCTCCCCCTCCCCCTCTACATGTGTGTATAACTTAACTCTCGTATGTATAACAAGGCGAACTCGAATTTAAATTTTTAAGCTCAATTGAACTTAGTACTATATTTATTTCAAAATCAAATTTAAATTATTCTAAGTTCAAGCTCGGCTTAACTCATTTTCACCCATGCGCCTGGTTGGATAGCTTAATAATTGTAATGTGACATATAAAGAGAGGATTATTTGGTTAGTCAGTCGTGATCTTCACTACCATAAGTTTAGACTAATCATTAATCTTGGCCCTTTTGATATCTACTTTTTGGATTACAAAGCATGGCTCTAATAAATGTGATTACAATTAGCCACATACATCACAGTGACGACAAATGTATAGTTTGGATAATTTTTGAAGTGATTAAAACATATAGATAGAAATTATTAATATAAAATATTAATTGGCTTTTCAATTCGTTTTATGCAATTTTTTTTTATAAATTATATTGTGCCTGTTAATGTCAAAGATTATGGAGTTTAATAATGGTATTAACTTGTGATTTTAAGTAAGAAAGTATAGGTAGTCAAAAAAAGTAAGAAGTATAGGTTTCCCTTTAAATGTATTAGAAATATACATTACATTTTCAATTTTAATTAATTATAAAATTTAAAGTATAAATATTTAATAAAAAATAATTAAAATGACATCACTGTTACCATTCCAAACAGAAGGTCAAGGTTCCTGTCTCATTCCGATCAAGGATGTTGACATAATCATGTTGAGCAGATACTATAGATATATAGGGTAAGATTGTAATCACCAAAAAATAATTAAAATAATAGAGATATTTTTTTTGTTAGACCACGAGGTATCCTGAGCATGTCTTAACTGTAGGAAGCACCTTTAAACCCGTATCATACTAAGTTTAATCTCCATTCACACCGGGCCAGCCCAATTAACGTTATTTAAATGTAATTAAAATATATAGTTATTCCACAATCCAAACCAAACACATAAGGTAATCTTACATTCCCAAAATCTCACATTACCTTCCTAGAGGTAATCCTATTACCTGGGGTAATCCAAGATTCCGTGAACCAAACGCCAAGATTGTGCTTTCTTGCTTGGGTCCGTGTTTTATTTTATTGAGTTATCTAGTGTTTGCTATTTATTATTGTCTTAAATTGCAATTCAAATGATATTGAAATAATGTTACATGAATTACTTAGTTTCTTGTTTTATCTTCCTATTTTGGTGTCGCATAATTATTGTGTCACATCCTAATCCTAGAGAATGACTCCCTTCTTCGCCCTTTTGAGTTGGATGAGGTGAAATCTGCAATTTTTTCAATATTTTCTGATAAGGCGCCTGACCCGGGTGGAATGAATTCGGGTTTCTACTAGAATTTTTGGGATGTTGTAGGGATGGATGTGTCAGCTTTTGTGATAAATTGTTTGAATAACTGCTCTTTTCTCGTTGGCCTAAATGACACTAATGTAGTTCTTATCCCAAAGAAAAGTGTGCCTGAGATTGTGACCGATTTGAGACCCATTGCCTTGTGTAATGTTGTCTATAAAATTATCGGTAAGATGATTGCTAACAGAATGAAACCGTTCTTGGGGGACTTCATCTCGGAGTCACAAAGTGCCATTGTACCGACAAGGCTTATCACTAACAATTCTAGTTGCAGCTGAGGTAGGTCACTTCTTGAACAGAAAGCAGTGTGGTATTACTGGGTGGGGTGCTTTAAAGTTAGACATGGAAAAAGCATATGGCATGATGGAATGGTCGTTCCTTCGTAAGACGTTGTTGGCCCTGGGTTTTGATTCTCGTTAATTGATTTGATTATGCTCTATGTGACTACTATTTCTTATACCATTACGGTGAATGGTGTCAGTAGTGGTCGTTTAGCTCCTACTCGCGGCCTCAGGCAGGGCGACCCTCTCTCCCCTATTTATTTATTATATGTGCTAAGGGTCTATCTTTATTACTCCAAAAAGCGCAGTTTGAGGGCGCCATCCACGGGTGCAGGGTGGCCAGAGGGACACCTCCTATCTCCCATCTCTTTTTTTGCAGATGATAGCCTCTTGTTCTTTAAAGCCAATGCTTAGGAAGCTAGTGTTGTTAAGTAGTGCCTAACCAAGTATGAGATGTTATCAGGTCAGGTTGTGAATTTTCACAAATCTAATATCTGTTTTAGCAGGAATACTTCGGGGGTTGTGAGAGTAGAGGTGGCAGCTCTGTTAGGCGTGAGTCAAGCAACTAACTTTGGTAAATATCTGGGTTTGCCATCGTTTGTGGGCAGACAGAAAAAGGCTGTGTTTTCTTACATAGAAGTCAAGATTAAACAGATGATTGGTTCCTAGAATAAGAAGTTACTGACCCACGCAGGTAAGGAAGTTCTTTTGAAATGTGTGGCTCAATCTATGCCCACATTTTCTATAAGTGTTTTTTTTTTTTTTTTTTTTTTTTTTTTTTGCTTCCTGAGTCAGTTTGTGTATCTATTGAGAGGACCATGAATAGGTACTGGTGGGGCAATGGAGGAGAGAGAGGAGTCCATTAGAAGGCTTGGAATCGTCTTTGTGTCCCTAAGAAGTTTGGGGGATTGGATTTTAAGGATCTTCGTGCTTTTAATGTGGCAATGTTAGGGAAGCAGGCCTGGCATTTTCTTACAGATCCTACCTCTCTGGCAGCTAGAGTTTATAAGGGTCGTTATTTCCCCAAGTCATCCTTTATTGATACATCTATAGGGAATTGCCGGAGTTATTGTTAGCAAAGTATTATAGCGGCTCATGATCTTGTATGTAGTGGTGTGAGGAGAAGAATAGTGAATGGTAATAATACTTTGATTTGGGGACATCCCTAGTTACCTGATGACCCAAGTCCACTGATACAAACTAATATACTTGCTGAGTTGAATGGGGCTTTGGTTTCAGGTTTGATTGATCCTATTTCCAATTCTTGGGTTCTGGATATCTTGTCTGACATTTTTATTCATGAGGATGTGGCTCACATATCTAGGACCCCTGTTAGCCCAGATTGAGGATTCATGGTACTAGCTTAGTGATCCCAAGGGATGCTTTCGGTCAAGAGTGGTTACAGGCACATTATTGGTAACTATGACTCTAGCCCAAATGATTTTGATAAATGGATTGCTTTGTGGAAGCTGAAAGTCCCTCCCAAGTGGAGGGCTTTCTTAAGGAGAGTCTTAAGTGATATCCTCCCTACTATTATAAATTTGCTTATAAAGAGGTTGAAAGTGGATCCCATGTGTCCTATGTGTGGCTTAGATCATGAGAATGTTATGCATGCCCTTGTTTTGTGTGATTATTCCAGGCTCGTATGGAATGAATCATCCCTTCCCATCACAAATATTGTTGGAAACACTTTTGCTATGTGGCTCAAAAATGTAATGATATGCATGACAGAGGAAGAAGTTGGACTCGTGGCTGCTGTCCTTTACCAGCTGTGGCGGCCGAGGAATCGGGCAGTGTGGAATGGGGCGCTGCCGTTGCCAAGACAAACGTGGAATGCCGCGGTAGCTTCTCTGCATCTTTTCCGCCAGTTCTAGCACCAGAATTCACCTCCTACAGTAACCATCAGTAGTGCGGATGGTTCACGCCTAAGATGCCACTTCGATGCAGGTTACCCGCTGTCGACAGGGGAGTCCTCTTTCGGAACGGTCTTGATCTCGCACGATGGTGCCTTCGTGGCGGCATGAAATGGCAAGCTTGGGTTTTGTTTCTCTCTGCTAATGGCGGAATCTTTGGCTTGTATGGAGGTTCTTTCTTGGCTCAAAAATCGGAATGTGTCATCTGTGGATTTGCTCACTGACTGCTCAGAGTTACGTAACTATGTTTCTCGGGCAACTCAGCCATCCTATCCTATGTTGGGGTCATTGTGGACCAATGTTGGGCCTCTTTGTCTTTGTTTTCTAGTTGCTCTTTAAGTTACGTATCTAGAACTTTAAATTTTCATGCTCACACTTTAACTACTGCAGCTTTTGTTCAGGATTCTGTTCAGGATTGTTCTATGTACTAGGACGGTGTCCCTCCAGACTCTATTGCTTTGCTGATTCATTAATATACTACAGCAGTTTCCTTTCAATATATATATATATATATATATATATATATATATATATATATATATATATATATATATATATATATATATATACACACACAGAGAGAGAGAGAGTGTGTGTGTGTGTGTTGATGTTATCTTCTTTTTAACGAGGCAGCTAGTGCAATACATAAATGCATACATATCACATTATCATGTACACTTTTTATCAATTAGGTTTTCTTCCACAAGATTTTTCTAATAAAGGTTTTAACAAGGCATGAGTATGATATAGTAATTTCCGAGGGGAAGTGTTGTGAATAAATATATGTGGACATTACTATCGGTATTATACATTTATACTATGATAATACCTCTTCATCTTTTGTAGTATTGTAGTTATACTAGAACGTACTCTGTATATTTTGTATATATTATACTGAAAGATTGATGATATTCTCCGTATCTCGTCTTCTCTTTACTATATTCTTATTATCTTCCTACAATCAGAATGATATAACAGTTCACGCAAGGATACGTCCGATTCACAAAAAAAGTTCAAATAAACAATATTCAATAAAATTTACAAATACTACTGACAGGATAATAAGGCTGGCACCCGACCCGGATCATAAGTGGGCATCTGACCCGGCGCCATATTTTACCCGGCACCACATGGAGACCCAACGGGCAAAACTCCAATGGACAGAATTCCAACAGGTGTCACCTTTATTGCAATTGAAGCCACCATTGATGAGAGAGAATTAAAGGCTTGGCTCCCCATTTATGTCTCATGTTGTTACCGTTGGCACCTTCGTATAAGTAGATGCTCCCCTCAGCTTGAGGGGACACGTTCAATACTCTGGACAAAGACACATTGTACTTTCTATACTAAGACACTAAGGCAATACAACTATTGTCATTCTTTCACACAGCGTTATTCAAATATTATTATTACCGGTAACATATTTACCATCATTGGTGCTTTCATTGAGAGCCTGAGTCCCACACTCAAGTAGGCGGCGACACACACAACTCATTCCTCTTTCAACAGCAAGCTTGAATGAATGGTGTCCCACAGCTCCCACGGTTCCGCAACGTGAACAATGGCAATGCCTCAGGTGACCTTCGGGACCAACTCACCAACAATCACGGAGGGGACCTTCGAGAACAGCTCAACAACGGGAGGCCCGGGGACCTTCGAGACCAACTCAACAATGGAGGGGCGAACCAAGCCGTGAACCTCCAGGCGACTGCCGATGTCATTCAGCAAGCAGTTACGGTGGTGCTAAATCAGGTGGCGATGGGACTGCAAGGCCAAGTGTCCCCGCCGCTGCCCCAGGAAATAGCGGTAGAGACCCATAGAAGTGGACCGGCCAGACGGCAACCAGGCCCTTCCCAATCTGCACCAGAATGATTGGGACAGAGGGCGCCCGTGCGGCAAAGGTTAGGATCACGGGCCGAGGGGTCCTCTACCAGAGGCCCTCGCCAACACGAAAACAGAGAAGCTGAGAGATCACCCACAAAGGAGGTGGGCGAGTCTCGGGAGCCGACCCCACGCCGACACATTGATGAGTCGGCCCTACGTCGGCACTCGGCGGAGAAGCGACGCGCCGATGAGCGGGTTCCACACCGACACTTGGAGGAGCGGCAGCCGGCCCCGCGCCGGCACCCTGGCGAGTCGGCCCTGGTCGAGAGGCTGTAGAGAAGAATCGAGGATTTAGCAAGAAGGGTGGAGGCACGGGAACAGTCGCCGGAACCCGAGGTACGAATGGCAGCACCATTCTTCCCAAGCATCATGGACGTACCTTTGCCGAGGGACTTTAGGTTGCCCGCCATCAAAGAGTACACGGGGGCCACTGACCCACGTGTCCACATGACGAGGTACAAGGCTGATATGATAATAATCGGGGCAGGGGACGCCATCATGTGCCGAGCGTTCTTGTCTACCCTGGATGGAGCGGCCCAAGACTGGTTCAACACCATCCCGGATGGGTCAATCCAAATCTTTGGGGAGTTGCCCAAGAGCTTCCTAACATACTTCTCCGGTAGCATACAGCGTAAGAAACCCTTCTCTCACCTCTGTGTAGTGAAGCAAGATAGAGGCGAGAGCCTCAAAGACTTCCTGATAAAATGGAAAAAGGAAGTCAATAATGTCTACGACTTCGACTCCAAGGCGGCGATCCTGATATTTATCCATGCCTTAAGATCAGGGTATTTCCACAAGTAGTTGAACGCCTATCACCCCCGCTCTTACGAAGATCTGATAAGGACGGCTAGCCGCTATGCCGAAGCAGACGACGTCGACAGGAAGAAGAAGGACGAAGAGGATGGTAGGAAAGGTGGAAAGCCTGGGAAAGCGGGTCCGCCCAGCCAGGCACCACTCTCGAACCACCCGACCGCAGGGAAAGGCCGAGACCACGAACGACCTCGCCTGGTCCCCTTGTGTAATTTAACTCCTCTTACCCATCCCGTCAGTGTCATCCTAAAGCAAGTTGAGGAGATGGGAATGGTAGAATTTCCCGAGGAGTGCATGAAGGTCTCCCCAAAGGCAAACCAAACAAAGTACTGCAGGTTTCATAGGCAAGCCGGCCACGATACGGATGAGTGTCACGTTTTAAAGGGACAAATAGAAGAACTCGTCCAGCAGGGTTACTTTCGACATTTCGTCAAGCGATCCAAGCAGCAGCAACAGCCGCAACACAATCCACCAACAAATGTCTGGAGGAATTAGGATGGCACCGAGCCGTCCACCTCGAACGCCAAAAAAAGAGAACACGACCAAATATCTGAGCAGAATGATAGTGAGAAAGAAACCGCGGTGGTGCCCAGACGACAAAAGAAGCACACCATACATTTTATCTATGGTGGACCCGCAGGGGGCGACACGCCCGCGGAAAGAAATAAGTGAAG
This sequence comes from Ipomoea nil, assembly GCF_001879475.1. Taxonomy (NCBI): domain Eukaryota; kingdom Viridiplantae; phylum Streptophyta; class Magnoliopsida; order Solanales; family Convolvulaceae; genus Ipomoea; species Ipomoea nil. The sequence goes on from NW_017619081.1 coordinate 668,064, forward strand.
CCAGCTATACGTGGGAGAAGTGGTGAGTCTTCCCAGAGAAAAGAAACAGAGACAGGAGGCCATCACCTTCTCTGATGATGACCTCCCAGAGGGCCCGTTACCCCATCGTGACGCCCTGGTGATTGAGATGGACGTCAACGATGTCATTGTCCGCCGCATCTTAGTCGACACGGGAAGCTCAGTCAATGTGATGTATTACGATGCCTTCACCAAGTTAGGAATACCTAGGAACCAGCTCAAAGAAGTACGTACCCCACTCTCTGGATTTACGTGTGATTCAGTGGAGACGGAGGGGTCAGTGGTCTTACCAGTGGAGATAGGCACGAGCCCTAACATTCGCAAACTCGACGTGGAATTCATCGTGGTAAGACTCACTTGTGCGCACAACATCATTTTGGGGAGGCCGGCACTGGAGGACCTCAAGGTCATAGTGTCTGGGGAACACTTGTGTATGAAGTTCCCTACTCTGAATGTGATAGGAGCCGTCAGAGGAGACCAGCGAGCAGCCCGCAGTTGTTACGTAACAGCATGCAAAAAGATTGGCGGAAAGAATCTACAAGTCCACACCATCTGCAAGGATGATCGATCGGGTATGGAGCTCAGAACATTTAGTTAGATATTATCAGTAATACTTTGTAGTCGTGGTCCGCCCAGACCTGTAAACAGTATTAGTAATCATGGTCTGCCCAGGATACTTCGCTCAAAGTTAATTTCTCAAGGTCACAATATTTCGTAATCATGGTCTGCCCAGGTTACTTTGCTCAAATAAAAGGTTCTCAATACCACCTTCGATCAACCACGGTCGTCACTACACTCTACAGGAGATTTAGAAAAAAAAAAAAAAAAAAAAAAAAAAAAAAAAAAAAAAAAACCGGGCCAAGGCCACGCGCCTCAGCCCAAAGTCGCGCCTCGGCCGGGCTGAGGCTGCGACTCAACCAAAAGTCGGCCGACGCCGCATTGAAAAAAAAAAAAGAAAGAAAAAAGATAGGCCGAGGCCACACTCCTCGGCCAATGGCTGAGGCACGGTGCCTCAGCCAGCGGTTGAGGCGACGCCTCGGCCGCAGGACGAGGCACACGCATCGGCCGGGTTGAGGCAGCGCCCCAGCCCGAAGCCGGCCTACGTCGCAAAAAGTAAAAATAAAAAAAATAAAAATAAAAACGGGCCAAGGCCACGCGCTTAAGCCCAAAATCTGGCCGAGGCGCGATGCCTCGGCTAGCAGCTAAGGCAACGCCTCAGCCGCAGGACGAGCACACGCCTCGGCCGCAAGACGAGGCACACGTCTCGGCCGGGCTGAGGCGGCGCCTCAACCAAAAGCCGGCCGTCGCCGCTTAAAAAAAGAACGCCTCGACCAAGTGGCTGAGGCGCCGAGGTGCGCGCCGAGGCTTTGGCCGAAGCGCAGTGCCTCGGTCACAGGCCACAGGGCGGGGCACTCGCCTCGGCCAGCTGTGGCGGCGCCCCAGCCCGAAGCCGGCCCACGCCGCAAAAAAAAATGGTAACGATAAATCGCAGAAACCAACAGATGGTGACAAGAGCTGATAGAGAGGTGCTCAAACCGCTCAGGCAGGAAAGGATTTAGAAAGCACAAATCATGAGGGATTTGGAAAACAAAATCGCATATCCTAAATCACTCAGGATTCTGCGCAGTCTCGAGATAGATTCGGCCTTACTCCCAAGTCAACTCAAACACATCCGTAAACTCAGGAGTGGGGGGGACTGGTGACAGGATATTAGGGCTGGCACCCGACCCGGATCATAAGTGGGCATCTGACCCGGCACCACATGGAGACCCAACGGGCAAAACTCCAACGGACAGAATTCCAACAGGTGTCACCTTTATTGCAATTGAAGCCACCATTGATGAGAGAGAATTAAAGGCTTGGCTCCCCATTTATGTCCCATGTTGTTACCGTTGGCACCTTTGTATAAGTAGATGCTCCCCTCAGCTTGAGGGGACACGTTCAATACTCTGGACAAAGACACATTGTACTTTCTATACTAAGACACTAAGGCAATACAACTATTGTCACTCTTTCACACAGCGTTATTCTAATATTATTATTACCGGTAACATATTTACCGTCAACTACAACTTCTAATAATTGGAAATGAGAAAAAAAAAAAAAGATTAAGCAAATGTATAGTACAAGAAACAAGAATTAAAATAATTATTTTAACAAAAAAAAAAACATTTTTTGCCCCTAAATTGTTTCACTTTTAGAAATTTGGTCTCTACTAGTAAATTTGGTCTCTCCTAGTAGTTTAGTGGCACGAAGTAGCTCTCCCAAACAAGAGGTTATGGGTTTGAACTCTAGTGGGGGGCAATATTGATTCTTTGTGCTTTTGTAGGTTGAGAAAGTAATTATGAACAGATACCGTAGGTTGAGAAAGTAGCTATGAACAGATACTGTAGGTTGAGAAAGTAGCTATGAACAGATACCGTAGGTTGAGAAAGTAGCTACGAACAGATACTACATTATAACAGAGTCAGTAGTACTTTAGTCCCTAAGATTATATAATTACCAAACTCCGTTAGTAAACTCTTTTTGTGAGGTTATTTGTGTCATTAATTAAGAATCAATATTCATGGTTAATTAAAATTTCATCCTCTCTATGTGAATGTCATTTTTAATAGTGAATATTGATTATAAATGGCAATAATAATATCAATGTTAATGGAGTTTGACAATTATGTAACACTAGGGACTAAAAGTGAAACATTATGAATAATTAAGGAACTAAATTTATTTAAATTAAATTATAAGAACCAAATTTCCAAATGTTAAACAATTCAAGGGTGAGAAGTTTCGTTTTCCTAAAATAAAATACAAGAGGGGCAGTGGTGGATACACTAGTATTTTTTATTTTTTTATTTTTTTTATGATAATTCAAAATTTGAACATTGTCATACTATATCCTAGATCCCATGATTCTGCCCCAAAGTTTATGAAGGAGGTAAATCCTAAGTTGCTCCAATAATTTCAGGTTCTTCATCACAAAAGGTCTTCACCGTCACTAATTGATCAAAATTCTCCAATGACTCTTCAAAATCTCAATGGAGTTTGAACTCCCACCCTACCACTGTTACACTAGTGTTTTAACATACATGATTTATTTATGTTTTTATTTTTTTTATTTAATTTAATCTCCAAATGTCCTAATACACTAGCATTCGGACATATAAAGTTGTTATGCCCCAGTATGCAATATACACATTGAGATTTATGTGACATCTCCAATGTCCCCATTAAGGATTCCCTTATAATGGAAACCAACAAGTTAAAACGTGTAATGATGATATTTCACTATGCTTGGAGTTGAATTCAACTTTAATACCATGACATTTTATATTATTCTTTATTGTGGAAATGTATTCTACATTTTTTTAATATTCAAAAAGGTTGTGTATCATTATTGACCACATACCTAAAAGTCATATGGAGTATGAAGTATGAAACATGGTTGTATGGTACTCCATTTTTTAATGTACAATGTTACATGAATTAAAATATATTTTTTATCAAATTGTTAATGTAATTGAAATCGACCAATTTATGAAGTGAATTTACATAAGAACAAATTGCACTTTTGGTCCTGTGAGTAGTATGGTACTGGCAATTTGAGTACGTGACTTTCAAAACTCTCAATTTAAACCTTTAACTATGCAATTTTTGGCACATTTAGTCCTCCGGGCCAAATTGCCGGTCAATTTTGGCCGGAAAAATTAAAACTATTTTTAATTAATAAATTATGAGGACAATTTGGTCATTTTAAAGTCTTCTTCTTCACTGAGTCTTCTTCTTGACCGGAGCTCCATTTTCTTTACTGAGTTTTTACTCACTCAATCAACTTAATGCCACACTTCTCTCTCCCTTCTTCTCATCACTGAAATGATATGCCGGCGCAATGGCGGAGCGAAAAGAACAAGATCAGGGTTGTGTTCAAGCTGCAGTTTTAAATCTCTGGTGGATGTACTTTGTAGGGGTCCTTGAAAGCCGGAGTTGTTGGAGAGGCTTCCATTGATCTTTCGAGTTATGCAGAGGCAACCAAGGTTTCCTATGTGTCTCTTCCCCTCAAAAATTCGAAATCTGGGGCCATATTGCACGTAAATCTAAAATCCCTCTCCCTTCTTCTCATCACTGAAATGATATGCCTTTCTTCGCTTGTTATAATATCATCAATGGTTTGGTATTGAGCTCTTATTTAGGTATCGATAAAGAGGGTTCAGGATTCTACAGTCCAGAGGTGCTGGTCAATTTCAAACTCTCGATGCAGCTGTTTCTTTAGGAATTCGATTTGAGTGTTTAATCCTGAATCACGTTTTTCTTCTCTGTTTTTCAGTACCATTGTAGAAAGTGAACATGCATAACTTAACCTTCAGGATAGGAAGTTTAAGCCTCAATTTAGCAATGTGGATATAGACGTTTTTCTTCTATGTTTTTCTTCTCCGTTTCACCGTCTTCTTCATCGAAAAAATCGGGAGATTTAACATCCAGGTCGTCAGATTCATCATGATGTCGTTATTCATGGCGATCATCGGAGTCAAGTACGATTACCTCAAGGATCCGGAGAATCGATGGACGTTCGCGACGCTTTACGGGCTGACGTTTTTCTTCGCAATCCGGAGAATCGATGTCGTTATTCATGGCGACGCCCTCAGTGAAGAAGAAGACTTTAAAATGACCAAATTGTCCTCATAATTTATTAATTAAAAATAGTTTTAATTTTTCCGGCCAAAATTGGCCGGCAATTTGGCCCGGAGGACTAAATGTGCCAAAAATTGCATAGTTAAAGGTTCAAATTGGGAGTTTTGAAAGTCACGTACTCAAATTGCCAGTACCATACTACTCACAGGACCAAAAGTGCAATTTGTTCTTTACATAATCAATCTATGGTGAAATTGATCGTTACATAAAAAGTTATGGTATATCATTGAGTAACAATATTTGTTGAAAAATGTAACATAAATAGCATTTTTCATAAAAACTCCTTCCATGCACTTAAAAAATATTCTCACCTTAGCTTTAACTTGCCAGTTGCCACATACATTTAGGAGAGTATATTTAATGTATTAATCAAGAGATATATGTATATTTTGACCATAATAATATTTTTCTTATTTTTCTCATACTAAATGTAAGATATTTTAAATAATAATTAAAATGAGTTAATTCCACTGGAGGTCCCTTTTTTTTTTTCATGACAATTCCAAATTTAATTCCAGACTATCGTTTTTGCCATTTTACATCCCAGATTATCGTTTTTTGGACACGTTTAGTCCTTCTCATGACTTTTTCTATTTTTAGTAAGGGCATTTTTGTCTCTTCATATTTTCTTCTGTTATTTTTCTGATTTCAGCTGGTTTAATTGGTTTAGGACTTTACTAAAAATTGGTTGAAAAATATGGTTACTAAAAATCAGAGGTTACCTAAAGTTCCACAACGGCCAAAAGCTACGGTCAAATTATCTGAAAAGATTTTTAGTAGTGGATTACTTGGACGTGCGATGATTTAAAATCGACGCCGGAAACAGAGAAGGTTCGCGTAAGTCAATGAACATTTTAGAGAGAATGACGAACGCAACAGAGTAGACGGAAGCGCAATCGTCAAAAAATATGGATTAGGGTTCGGTAATCAGGATATATATATATATATATATATATATATATATATATATATATATATATATATATATATATATATATATATATATATTAATGTAAAATTTTTAAATCTCATGTGGTATGTTATAACACAATTCTTTATAATATATGCTAACAGTATGTGATGTTCGATATAACAACCAATTTAGTATTGTTAAAGAAAAATACATTTCAGAATAAATTTTAATTTCATGATTAATATTTTATTTTATTATTTTTAAAATATTATCAACAATAAAGTTACTTAAATTTTATGCCGTGCATCGCACGGGGCAAAAGCTAGTTTGGTACAATAGTTGAATCAAGTTATTTACAATTTAATTTTTTATAATATTTAATTTAGTATTAGTATTTAAAATTTATATATTTAAAAATTGCATTAAAAGTACTATTGAATACAAAATTTAATTTAAAATTTATAAGAAAATATTAAAAAAGTAAGTAAAAAATAAAGAATTTGTTTGACCCGTGAATATTAAGTAGGATAGATAAAATAGTAAAGAAGCAATAATTTGCATTGAGTTAATTCTATCTCTGTCTTAAATTTATAGGTTATATTTCATTTCTAGTCCTTTTTTTTAGAACATTCTTTGTTGGTCCTAGTATTATTGTGATTTCATTGACTTGATCATTTTTTGTCCTCCATCAACAAACATGTTTAAATGATGTTAAATATGAGGATATGTCAATCTATTTAGTTGTAAGTGTTAATTCATTTTTTTAGTTCTAGACTTATATGTATCATTACATTGCTACGGAAGCTCAGGTCATGGAGGCATTGTTGTGGAGGTATAGATTGCAATTGGGGAAGATATGGGACTCTAGCCATAAATTAGAGATTTTTTTAATACTATTGACATGTTACATGTAGTATCTATTTATAGAGATTTTTTTTTTAAATAAAAATATAACGATTCAACTAAATTTGTATAAAAATATCAAAAATGCGCTCATATTTAATGTCATTTATACAAATTTGTTGACAGATGACCAAAGCTAATTATACTACAATAACATTAGGACCAACAAAAAATATTCTAGAAAAAATGGAAAAACTCATTTTTTATTTGAATAGTAATTTTCAATAAAGTGAAATAATTTCAATATATCTTTGCAAGAAGCTTATTGGCCGGTGATAAGTGGTTCTCCTCTTCCCTTTGAAAAGTAAGGGTGCATCTCGCGAGTTGTTAGTGCTCCTATAAAGAATCTGGAGTGGAACTCTCTGGACTTTGACTCACTACTGCCTCATACTTCTCACGCGTCGTCATTGCACCACTGGCTTATAACTCGCCGTTGGTGTACCACACGCACAATCTTGCGCGTGTAATTTCATCAAAGAAGCACCTTTTTTCTCTTTTACCTTTTTTTTTTTTTTGTAAGAGTAAATTTTAAACTGCTTTTTTTGAATATTTAATTTTCGTACTGACTTTTGGTAGACCATTCTCCATTCCAAGATTCCTGAAGAATTGTGTGGTTATTCATTGTAGGAAAATGATTTAGAGTTGGAAAATTGTAACTTTCAAAATAATTAAAGAAGCTAACTTAGATACATGAATAATTTAAGTGAAAAGTGCAATACGCATATAATTTAAGGGGCATATAGTTATTTTTTTATAATAAAATAAAAAAATAAGAGCCAGATAAACTATTTAATAAGTCACTGAACTACAAAAAATTACAATTAGATTCCTGAATAATACAAATTCATACAATTTAACCTAACATAACTTGTTTACATGTTAATATGTTGACGTGTAATTTAAAATAATTCTTTAAATTTTATTTTAGTAATTTTAAATAAAATAATTATTTTGAAATTTAAAAAAAAAAAAAAAAAAAAAAAAAAACAGCCTGGACAGTAACGAAGGGGTCCCCTTTCGTATCCATGGCTGGTTGGCCGAAGACAAAGGGGACCGCTTCATCTCCGGCCAATCATGGAGACTGTCCCTTTCGTCTCCGGCCAGCCATGGAGACGATCTGATAAGCCATGGAGTCTGGTTTTTTTATTTTTATTTTTATTTTTTATTTAAAATTATTAAAATAAGCTTTTAAAATTATTTTAAAAAATTATTTTTAAATAAAGAACCGATTTGTCAGCATATTAATAGTTAAACAAATCATTTTAGGTTAAATTGCTTGAATTTGCCTTGCTCAAGGACTGAATTGTAATTTTTTTTAAGTTCAGTATCCTAATTATAATTTGGTGTGTTGCTAGATCACTTATTTGACCCTTATTTCAAAAATAAATGTAGCACATCATTTTCTCTGTTGAAAATTTTTAATTTGAATGGACTTTGAGTTCCATGTTGCATACTTGCATGCCAAGAAATTAAAGTAGCTCTTTTTGTTTTCTTGTTATAGTATTCCCACCAGGAAAGAAGTGTTGTCAGGTGTGACCTAAACCTACCATGTTTTTTTTTTTTTTTTTTTTTTTTTTTTTTTTTTTTTTTTTTTTTTGAGAACTAAACCTACCCATGTTAGTTTTGTTGATTTTGTGTTTCAATTCATTGTAGTATGCATGTTATGTATGAAAATATGTTTTGTTGGGCAACTTAAGTTCCTTCAACAAACTCAAATCCATTTAATTAAACCAACTTTTTCGACGAAAAATGGATCGATTAATTCAATGACTCGAATTGAATTTTTGTTACCAATTAACTTATCAATTAATCATGTGTTTTGATTGATACACTAAACTTATATCAGTTTAAATTTTTATTTATTGTGTTGTAAGGATTTTAATTTGTTTAATATTTGACTAATCTTTCAGTTTTTTTTTAAGGTGACTAATCTTTCAGTTAATCAATTAACTAACAAATTAATCTAATAAATTTTGATTCAATTAATTTGAAAATATAAATTTTAATTTGATTTGATTAATAAATTTTTTAAAAAATTGGTTAATTTAGTTCGGTTATGGGTTGAGTTTTAGCTTGGAAGAAGGGGGTGCAGCGTCTTATAGTTCAATGCGATTCTCAGGAGGTAGTGGACTTGATTAATTGTAAAACATGTAGATGACAAGCTGGGTTGCTGCTAGACAGTACATGCTTTGGTGAACAACCTTTCTTGAGGTCTCTGGGGCGTCCTTCCCTCCATTTCGATCCAAATATATATATATATATATATAGATTTTGGATCCGGTGCACACCCCCTTGGCAGATGAGCTCGTGAGCACATTTTCTGACCCTTAATTAGTTTAGATGAATGGTCTAGATGATTTGGACTTTTTTGCCACGTGCATCAGCTTTGTGATGACATTAGGGCTTGTTTTGTAATTTCGCAATGACTTTTATTATAGCATGTATTTAATTTCGCCTGGGAATCTGCGTGAGTATTTCAAGCCTTCGTCTTTTGTGTCTGTCTCTTCCAGCCATAGTCCAACTCCCGCTCCATCACTTTTCGACCTCCATCACTTTCTCCCTCTCCAATTTTCGACCTCCATCACTTTCCCAAATTCTTCCGATTTCCTCTCGTTATCATCGCCTCCTCCCGTCTCTCTGTCTCTCTAAACAACCAATCTCTAAAGCCGTTTCCTCGATCGGATTCTCCATAGCTTGGTCTTCCATCCGATGGTCAAAGCGTCGGAAGAGGGAGGCTACCGGTGGTGTTCAAGGTAATTCTAAGTCTTTTTTTTTATTCGTATTTTTGTTTCTATCATTTTGTTCGAAGATTAGTTCGGCGGTGGTCGGTGGCAACTAGGGTTTTCGCATTCCGACGAGGCGGGCGAGGTTTTTGGTTGGAGACATTTTTTTTTTTAAATTGTAAACAGGGTGTTGG